>NW_006399795.1:16711345-16712314 GCF_000299155.1 Elephantulus edwardii
AGTTGTTTTAATTTGCATCTCTCTTAGGGCTAGGGATTTTGAGCATTTCTTCATGTGTTTGTTAGCCATCTGAATGTCGTCTTCGGTGAAGTGAACTTATAAAATTTTGTAAACGCAGCTCTACATCTCCGAACTGCCTCCAGTGTTAGTCTTGAGAAAGTGGAACCTGTTTTGAGTCTTGAGTCATTGTACGTGACCAATTTTTTTTTAACACTCTCTCTCTTCACGTTGACTGTTTTCCACTGTGGTAAAAGTCTATGGTGAAGCACTTTGATATGAATCTATTTTTACCCCATCATAGCCTTTTTTATTTGAAAACTCACACAGCTTCCTCCTCTTCTTACTATCATTCATTGCTCCTGAGTTAGAACTGACTTACAGCTGCCCCTCCGGTGGGTTTTCAGAGTCTATAAACTTCACAGGAGGAGATTGCCTATCTTTCTTCCACAGAGCACCTGGTGGACTTAAACTGTCTACCTTTGAGTTGGCTGTACAACTGCTTACTACGTGGCCATGAGAGCAGTTCAGGGAAATTTTCATAATTTATTTTATTGTGATTTGCTCTCCTCATTTTCTTCTCCTTTCTATTTTTCATCTCTTTGATATCTTTAGTATGTTCTTCAACTGATTAGTGACTTTTTCTTTTTTTTATTTAATTTTTCTATTATGTGTTTTGCTTTATGTTTATTTAATAGAATACTAGTTTTGTGATATGTATGTAATAGTATCTCTGCTAATCTATTAATGAATTAATGAGACATTTTTTCCTCTAAATCCTATTTTCTACTTCTCTCAAGTTGGTTTCTCTTTCCTGTTTGTTGACTTTGGTTTTTATTTTTCATATTAGTGAGTTTCCTCTGTTCTTGGTTGTCTGTTTCTTTTATCTTTTTTAAAAAGTTTTATTAATTTTAATGAACATTTACAGAGATTTTGGATTTCCATTCATTCATTATTTCATTTTTCTCCCTG
>NW_006399795.1:16714979-16717056 GCF_000299155.1 Elephantulus edwardii
TACCCCCACCCCAATGCCAGCCTCATTCTACAACAGTGGCACCATATAGCATTTGTCCCTTTGTGACTGAGATATTCTTAACTATTTTTTCTCCACATTTAAAAAGAATTTTCTACTAGTTTATTTACAAAATTTGAATACATTGTTTCAAGAACAAATGATTAATCCTCTATTCTCCCTGCACATCCTCATCCCTCTACTTTTAACCTCTCTCCTCTCCCTGGATCCTTGCACTCATTCTACAATAATGGTTTTATTCAATATTTTTCCTTGCGGTACTGAGTTAGTTCACTCATCATAATGCTCTCCAGTCCCTCCCATGTTAGGTAATGATTTACAAAATCATTGCTCCTGCATGTTGCATAGTATTCCATTGTGTAAATGTACCATAATTTCTCAATCCATTTATTTGTGGTTGGACGTTTGGACTGTTTCCATGTTCTTTCGATGGTAGATAATACTGTAATGTAAACACTGGTGTACAAATCTCCGTTTGTGTCTCAGTTCTCATATTCTCAGGATATATTCCTATTCATTCATTGTTGCACATTTTCTTCTCTTCCCTCTCCTCCAGGTATTCTTAACTATTGATAATATTGGAAAAGGCACCCTCACCAGATGAGATGACATTGTGATCACCCACTGACCCCTGCTAGACTGTTCTGAGGATCCAAGTCAGGACCCTGGGATTTTATTGTTCAGGAAACAAGTGTCTCATGAGAGTATCCACTTTGACCCAAGGCCCCCCAAATGAGCAGGATAAAACAGCTGATTTAGATGAGATTCAGTTGGTACATACAAAAACCTTGTTTTTTTTCTGTATTGTTATTGTTAGGTGCGGTCATGTCAAGTATAACCCATAGCGACCCTATGAACAACAGACCTGAATCCTGTCCTATCCTGTGCAATCCTCACACTTCCTGAATAGAACATCTTGTGAGAGTCACTGTGTCAATCCACCTGCTTGAAGGTCTTCCTCTCTCTCTGACCCTCCACTCTTCCAAGTATGATGTCCCTCTCCAAGGGCTAGCCTCTCTCAGCAACATGCCTGAAGTATGTGAGATGAAGCTTGAATGTCCTTTCCTCCAAGGAGCACTCTGGCTGCACCTTCTGCAAGACTTATTTGTTTGTTCTCTTGGCTGTCCATGGGATGTTCAGTGCTCTTCTCCAACACCACAGCTCAAAGACATCAATTCTTCTTCTGTCATTCTTATTCATTGTCCAGCTCTCAGATGCAGAGCAAGTGATCGGAAAGATCATGGCCTGGATCAGATGCACCTTAGTCCTCAAACTGACATCATTGTTTCTCAATAATTTGGGGAGTTCCCTGACTGCAGACTTTCATAGTGTAATAAGTCTCCCAATTTCCTGACTGCTGGTACCAAGGGTGTTGATTGTGAATTCAAACAAGACAAAATAGTTGACAACTTTAATCTTTTCTCCACAAATCATGATGCTGCCTATCGGTCCAGGGGTAAGAATTTTTCTTTCTTGATGTTGAGACATAATTCATATTGAAGGCTGTATTTTTTTTTGATATTCTGCAATAAGTATTTCAAATCCTCCTTACTTTCAGCAAGCAAGGTTGTGTCATCTGTGTAATGCAGGTTATTGATGAGTCTTCCTCCAGTCCTGATGCTACATTCTTCAAATAACAAGATGTGAGACATAGTCTTTGCATTTTTATCTCTAAGAAGCACTTTACCTGCACTTCCTCCAACACAGATTTGTTTCTTCTTTTGGCAGTCCGTGATAGATTCACTATGATAGATGGAGGAGAGATTGTGATTGTGCACAATTGCAACTTGCTCGGCTCCACAGTCACCACTCTTGGCACCAGCAATCAGTATGTCAGTGAGACTGGCTCAGGACAGGGCAGGCTTCAAAGCTGTTGTACATAGGGTTGCTATGAGTTGCAGGTGACTCAACAGCACATAACAACAACAACATTAACGATACTGTTATATGATTTTCTTTTTTTTTTATATCAGCAATAGGCTTTTTTTATTTTGGAGAAACCAGCGTGGTGATAAAATCCCCTCTTCCTTCCAGAAGATCTTCTTTTAAAATCTCCAAA
>NW_006399795.1:16717156-16726133 GCF_000299155.1 Elephantulus edwardii
TGAAAGCAAAACTTCATTGGTATACAATCCGCCCCACCCCTGTGCACACACACACACACACACACACACACACACACACCCCGCCCCGAGTGATTCTGGACTCTTGTGATAACCATAATAGCATATCATATGTCATTTTTAAACTGTTCTCTCCCTCATCTGTTTCAATACAGTATACATAATTTATCCAGTTTTTCTCAGTCTTACCCAACCCTGATGTTATCATTATTTTTTGTGTGTGTGTACCTTCAAATCGGATCTGACAGGTACAGGAGGAGATTTCTCCTCTTTCTCCAGCAAAGCATCTGTTGGATTTGAACTGCATACCTCTGGGATTGCAGTGCAGCTTCTTGCTACTAGGCCACCAGAGCTCCCTGGTTGTCTGTTTCTATTAAATATTCTGGTTTATATATTATTTTCATCTGTGGCCCTTGGCCAGGGTCAAATTGTTTTCCTGTCAAACATTCTTCTAGGTGATATAGCACTGGTCTGTGCATTGCTGTACAGAGGTAACTCGTTGTTGCTGTGATGCTGAAGCCTGTGACAGTGATGTGCCAATGGTGGTAATGGGCACCCATGGTGGACAGTGTTGGCTGGAGCTTCCTGACTAAATCAAGCCTGGAAGTAAGAGCGCATCCACTTCCGAAATGGCTTGCCTCCGGAAACCGGAAACTCTATGTACGAACAGTGCTCAGGCCATTCATTCATAGGGTCGCTATGAGTCGTCTACGACTCAACGGCACCAAACAACAACATATCATCCGGCAGCAAGAAGTGTCCCAGGTACTCAAACTATGGTTTCTAAATATCCCTTCCTACTACTAGAAGGCCAGAACTCTTTGGAAACATGGCTAATTCAAGGTCAAGTTGCCAACTTTAGCAAGTAAAAATCCTAAACTCTCAACCACTAAGACTAGATGTTCGCTGTCAATGCACTACACCAGCCACATTTGAGTAATCTTCAGCAAGATTTTACTTGCATGTGATATTAATGATATTACTTAAGAATTTCCACATTTTATTGATTACTTTTTTTGAAGAGGTAAAAATATGGATCTCAAGTACCAAAATTATGGCCCTTGTTCAGTACCCTTGGGTTGGATCTGACTCATAGTTGACCCTTCAGTGGGTTTTTTGCGTCAGTAAATTGCATGAAAGAAGATTGCCCATCTTTCTCCCTCAAAGCACCTGATAGATTTGAATCTTGTGTTTTTGTGATGGCAGGGAGCTCAATTTCTTCCTATTAAGTCACCATAGTTACCTTAGACACCCTAGAACTGAATTCACCCCCATGACTCAAATTTTAGCCTGTTGTTGTTGTTTTTATATGCCATTGGATCAACTACAACTCATGGCTACCTTATGTACAACAGCTTTGAACCCTGCTCTATCCTGAGTCAATTAAAATGTCTCTGACAAACCTACCCCTATCACCCCAGTCACTGAGGCAATCCATCTCACGCAGGGTCTTCCTCTCCTGCACTATCCTTCCACCTTTCCAAGCATGATGTCTCTCTCCAAGAGCTCCTTGCAGCATACACAAAGTATGTCACATAGAGCTCCAAAATCCTTGCTTCCAAGGAGCAACCCGGTTTCACCCTCTCCAGGATAGACCTGCTTAGAAGTAGACAAATCTATAAGGTGGTCATATACCAAAGAAGTACACACTTTGTAGAATAAACAGCTATATAAAAAGGTAGCATTTGGGTAGGGATAAAATTCAGTGTTGGGCTATTGGTAAGAAACTGCACTGCAATCCCAAAGACTTCAATCCACCATCTGGTCTGTGGGAGAAGGATGGGCAGTCTCTTCTGGTGCAATTTACTGCCTTGGAAAACCCACCAGAGGATCAGGTGGGGGTCAATTCTTACTTGATGGTACACAACAACAAAACAACAATGACAAAGTTCTGAAGGCAGGAAGGGATAAAGAAAGAGGATGGAAGAAAACTGGCAAGCACAGAGAAAGTGTTACATTGTAGAGATTGCAGTATGTGTCACAAATAGCAATGTGTATAAATTGTTGAATGGAAAACAAATTTGCAAACTGTCACTCAATAAAAGGTAAAAAAACAATAAAAGGTAAAAAAAATATTGAACTCCCAGTTGTTGCGGACCAAGGGGAAAGTATTTTTATAATTATTAATAATGAGACAGACTACCAGGAATGATATAGAACAGAGAGTGTGAAAAACAGGGGGCCAACAGTTCCCATGACTGAAGGCCTCAAGCCATGCTTCTCTGAGTATTTATTTAGAATCATAAGGAAGGTAGACAAAGTAAAATCATAAGGAAGTACAAAACAAAAACAAAGGATAATGGTGAAGTCTTTTACAGATAAGGCCAAGTTCCTCTTTATGCTAATCTCAGGAGGGAGGGATTCAGTTGACACAAACTAAGAACAATGTTGACTCTTAGGGAACACCTTAGTGCCACAAGGTGCCCTTCAGCTTGTATTAAGCATCCCTCATTTCCTGATATAGCATTTGGTCTACTATTAGTAAATTTGATATTCGGCTTCCTTCACCCAGTTAAATCTGAATTTCAGATAAGCAATGCGTAGTTTTTTGGTGTATGTCTTTTACAGTATTTCATCTGGCAATCCTAAATTCAGGTCTGTGGCAGGAAAATGATGGGAAGAGCCTGAACATCCTTATGTAGCAGATGGAAATTGAGCCAACATTACCGGAGTCACATCAAGAGGTTTCAGAATCCTGTTTGAAAGGCCTTCACTGGTCAAAGATGGGACTCTCTGAGTATCAAAAAGAATAATAAACCACATTGAATTGAAATACAATATATGCAGAAATCTATTGGTTAGCCTCGTAGCATGCTAGAAATCGAAATCTGATAATCTTTAGTTTACTTGAGCATTTGAGTTGATTCTTTGAGCAGGCCTTTATGACTTCCATCTGATTAGAACGTAAAATAATGTGGTTATAAAAATCTCTTGTGTAGCAATGGAGGTTCTATTCTGATTTAAACAGAGTAATAATTTATCCAACAGATTTAAAGTAAGACAAAGGAGAATTTTCAGAAAGAAAAAAAATTGTTCATCTTTAAGAAAAGTTAAATTTTACCAAAAGTACTTCTGAAAAGAAAATTTAAAAAAGCTTGATTGAGTGAGCTCTGGTGGCCTACTGGCAAGAAGCTGCACTGTAATCCCAGAGGCGTATGGTTCAAATCCACCGGATGCTCTGCCAGAGAAGGAGGGACAATCTCCTCCTGTACCACTCAGATCTGATTTGATGGTATACACACACACAAAATAATATTTTTTTTAAAAAAAGGCTTGATTGTTCTATAAGAATCAAAGAAATGCAGATTGACTCAGAAAACAAATAATGCTAGGGAAGTGTTAATACATTTGCTCATTTACTGTTTAAATGTCTAATTATTTAAACGTGGAATTTAATAATTATAGTAGGAAAAGTTTGGGTCACAAGTTTTATCAAAGATATTCCTTAGTCTGACTTTATAATTTTGCTTTAAAGTAGCTCTCTCCACCTAGAATGTCAACCAGGGTAGAAAGCCCATGAAAACATCACTCCTGTATCTATGGTGTGCTGATAATAGGTTGGAAGGCCTTGGATCTTTCTCACGTAATCTCTTAGCTCCAGCGGGATGACCTGCACCTCCTTCTACAGGTAGAATAGATTCTAAAAAGAGGCATTTCCTCAAAAAGCTGAACATAGAAATTCCGTATGACCCAGCTATTCCACTACTTGGAATATACCCTGAGAAAATGAGAACTAAGGCATAAACAGAGACTTGTACACCAATGTTCATAGCAGCGTTATTCACCATTGCAAGAACATGGAAACAGCCCAAATGTCCAACCAAAACTGAATGGACTGAGAAATTATGGTACATTCACACAATGGAATACTATGCAGTACGCAGGAGCAATGATATTGTAAATCATTACCTAACTTGGGAGGGACTGGAGAGCATTATGCTAAGTGAACTAACTCAGTCACGTAAGGACAAATACTGTATAAGACCATTATTATAGAATGAGTATGAGGATACAAGGTGGGGAGGGAAGCCAAGGGGTAAGGATTGGGGTGCTTAATCATATGGTCACACAATTTGATAGAGAGAGGGATGGGTAAAGGAAAGGGTAAAGATCTGGTGTGAAAAACAATGCATACAAACTTTCTAAGTAAACCAGTACAAAATAAATATTTCTTTCTTTCTTTTTTTTTTTAAAGAATATAGGTGGACACTCCAGGCTTCTTAGGCCTGGGCTGTAGAACTCACATATCAAGTCGTAAGGTCATTGGCATGGCTCCAGAGTGAAGTTGACTCTCCTCGTTGAATGGAGTGGCTATGAGGAATTTACTGCTAGAAGCCTTTGAGTCTATTCTAACTCGTAACAATTGAAATCTTGCCTATTCATATTTAATATACCATCCCCAGTAACTGGTGGCTCAGTGGTAGGAGATCCAACAGTCAGTTCTTAGCCCGTGTGTCTGATGTACTGACCAACAGAGCTTCCAGACTTACACAGATTAGGAAAAATGATCTACTTCCAAGAATAGGCACATGACAAAACCATCGGGCTGCTTGTGGTATATAGTGCTAGTTGTTTGTGCTTCTCACAGTTCTTTGCAGCATTGTCAATGGACACACCAGGATAATCTCCTGTGACTGGTGGGATCAAAGAAAGAGAAAGGAGCTGTGGTGGCTTAATAGTAGGGAATTGGCGCTGCCAATGTAAAGTCACTCTGGTGGCCTAATGGCAAGAAGCTGTGCTGCAAAAAAGGCACTCGGTTCAAATCCAACTGCTGCTCTGCAGGAGAAGGTTGGATCATCTCCTCCCCTGTGATTAACTGCCTCTGAAAACCCACTGGAGGGTCAGCTATGGGTCAGTTCTGACTTGATGGTATGCAACCAGCAACAACAATGCAAAGGTACATTATTCGAATCCACTAGCTGCTCCATGCGAGAAAGATGGGCAGTCTCCTCCTGTGCAGTTCACTGCCTCTGAAAACCCACTTGGAACCCACTTGGAGGGTCAGCTATGGGTCAGTTTCAACTCAATTGGTGCACATCAATGACAATAAGAAAAAGTCAAGGGATGTTTTCTTGGGTACATTAGGGTCCTTAAACTTGATTTGTCTTTTATAACTGAGCTTTTTCAAGTCTTCAAGTTCTCCTTTTTCTTTTCCAGATATTTCCACAAACTTCTATAAACATCTGAGAAGTTCACCAAAACACTCAAAGTTCTACTTTTTATGCATTTAATGACATTTTGTCTCTTGATTTCTTCTGTCACTTTAATGAGGCCCAGAGTTTCCCAGTGGCTGGTTGGCTGTCTTTTGTCCCTGCCCAGTTTCTATAGAACTCAATGGGCTAGAATAGCTGGAAGTGTGGGGTTTTCCCCCCCTTAAAACTTTTTAAATATATGTCTTTCCTTATTATTTTTTTTAATTAACCTTGATGGCCCATGAAATGCTGGTAAGATGATTTGTAGAATGTCCTTCAGTGAAGACCTATCTGACGATTTTCTCAGGATGAGATTGGAGTTTTGGAGGAGGAAGACCACTGACCTTTTCATCACATTGTGTCAAAGGTATGTACTGTCAACACGACTCACCATTGTTGATACTGTTCTTGATCACTTGACTGAGGTCATGTTGGTGAGGTTTCTGTCTGTAAAGTTATTTCCCCCGCCTCCTTTCCATATCATACTTTGTGGACTCAAGTCACTATGTGCAGACTACCCTTAAAAAGTGGAAAGTTATGCTCTGTTTCAGTGTGAAGTATTCATGAATTATTCTGAATCCTTCTACCTCAGAGACTTTTCCCCCCCTTATATTTCCCAATCTACTTATTCAATGATTTATTTAAACTAGTATGGGTTAATTTATATATTTATTTCATACTTATGTTACAATCCTGTTAATTTTTATTGTTCAAATTGGCGTGCACACATATATACACACACACTTACTGGGCTGTGAAAAAAATAAATAGCAAAACATATTTCAATTCAGCAGTTTCTGGATGTACAGTTTAGTAACACTGCTACATTCTTTTTTTTTTGTATCTGTTGTGTAGTGTCCAGTCAATTTCAATTTATAGTGATGACTACATTCTTTATATTGTGCAACCATTTTTGCTATTCTTTTTCAAATTATTCTACCACTGTCAGCATAGACTCACTGCCCCTTCAGAGGGCTGGCAGAAATGCAAAGATCTGTTCCTCATCTTCTAAAAGGAGGAATGTGCAGTTGGTAGTGTCTGTCCAGTCAACTCCAATTCACGCCGGCCTTATCTGTAACAGAGGGAACATTTCCTAGTCTCACTCCATCTTCATGATCATTGGTATAGTCAGCCCGTTGTTGCCACCATTTTTCCCAATTCATTTCATTGAGGATTTCCTTCATTCTTTTATTCCCCCCTTTGCTTTACCCAACAAGATGTTTTATAGCAATTTGTCTTTCCTGATGGTTTATATAAAGTAAATGAGTTGAAGCCTTGCCATCTTTTCAAGAACATTTGGATTCTATTTCTTCTATGATTGATTGTTTGGTTTTTGGCAGTCTGTGGTATAATCAATATTCTTTGTCAACACCAAAGTTCAAAGGCATTAATCCTTCTGTCTTCCTTTTTTACAAGCTATCTTTTGAAGGCATGTGAGGTGACTGCTAAAAATAAAACAAACCACACAACACCACAAACTAAATTGAATCAGACAGTTATCAAAGTCCATACTGTGGGAAAATTCAGAACAAAAGTCGTTCAACCTTTTTTGACTAATAAAAAACAAAAATGATATTATTTATTATGATTATACTTTAGACATTTTGCATTTTCATGTGTATAAAAAAGCGTACTATGTTCTGGTGGCCTAGTGGCAAGAAGATGCACTGCAACCCCAGAGGTAAGCAGTTCAAATCTGCTTGAGAAGGAGCGACAAACTCCTCCTGTACCAGTCAGATACTATTTGATGGTACCCTCCCCCCACACACACTTTTTTTAAAAAAAGAGAGAAAGCATATTATGTTCATGTACAAAGACTGGCTCAATAACTGTTAACACATTGACACTGTTTCAGTGTTTAAATCCTCATCTCAGTTAGCGACAGTCATATGACTCTCTGAGATCAACTGAAAGCTTCCGGAACATTCTCAGTGTCCTTGTTGTTCATGGCATTATCTTACTCTCAGATTAACTGTTGATCACATCCCTGTAAATTATGTTACATGTTCTTAGAGATTCTCTAGCATTACCCTGGGGTGTTGCTAGATATAGCATAAATGAACTATAACTGTTTAATCTTTCCATCAACAGGTAGATTTTGCTTTTCTCTGCTTAACTGAAAGCTCTTGCTACAAAGTATAGATCAGAAGTAGGCTTTTCTGGAAGACAGAACCTCTCTAATAAAAGACTGCATAAGGTTGTAAAAAAGGGTGTAGAGAGCACAAGAGTGTCTGCAACAGCATCAACAACACAAAGTGAACTCCTATATCAGACATATCTCTCTCTCCAGTCATTCCAAACTTCCTTCTACTAATTAAATACCAACTGTCCCATTGGCAATACTCACAACTGCTCTACTGGGTTCAAGAATTCATTGTATGCCTCACAGATAATACTTATGACTGTGGTGTTCGGTAGTGAAGTGACAGGTTAAAGTTTACTATCAGTGATGACACAGGATACAGTTCTTCAATCAGGATGGCTTCTTCTGAGTTGTGCTTATAGGTGAGCCTCTATCCAGCCCTCAGCCTCACAGCATTGGCCTCTGCTCTGCTTAGCCAAACTCTTTCAGCTTTGCCATTTGTGTGCCCAGAAGCACCTCCACTCTGTCAGTAACCCTAAGCCCAAAGTCAGCAAACTTAGCTCTTTAACAAGTGCCATCTACTCCACCAGCAAGCTCTCAGGTTTCTCCTTTCTTTCTTTTTTTTTTTTAAATTATTATTAATTTCGAGTCAGTCCTCGAGGCGTTGGTGTTGTGTGGTTCTTACTTCCTGTTGCTTGTCGCCTTGTGCGCGCGGGCGCCGACATGTCCTCAAACGATTATTCCCAACAAGCAACCCAGAGCTACGGAGCCTATCCTACGCAGCCTGGGCAGGGCTACTCCCAGCAGAGCAACCAGCCCTACGGACAGCAGAGTTACGGTGGTTACGGCCAGACACCTCTGGCTATGGCCAGAGCAGCTATGGTGATTCTTACGGACAGACCCAGAGCAGCTATGGTGGTTCTTACGGACAGACCCAGAGCAGCTATGGTGGTTCTTACGGACAGACCCAGAGCAGCTATGGTACCCAGTCAGCTCCCCAGGGATATGGCTCAAGTGGCGGCTATGGCAGCAGCCAGAGTTCCCAGTCGTCTTATGGACAGCAGTCATCTTATCCTGGTTATGGCCAGCAGCCACCTCCTAGCAGCGCTTCAGGAAGCTAAGGAAGCAGTTCTCAGAGCAGCAGCTATGGGCAGCCTCAGAGTGGAGGCTACGGCCAGCAGTCTGGCTATGGTGGACAGCAGCAAAGCTATGGACAGCAACAAAGCTCCTATAATGCCCCATAGGGCTATGGACAGCAGAACCAGTACAACAGTAGCAGTGGGGGTGGTGGAGGTGGAGGTAAGTATGGCCAAGATCAGTCCTCCATGAGTGGTGGTGGTGGCGGCGGTGGTTATGGCAGTCAGGACCAAGGCGGCGGTGGCTATGGAGGCCAGCAGGACCCAGGTGGCCGTGGCCGTGGTGGCGGCGGCAGCGGTGGTTATAACCGCAGCAGTGGTGACTATGAACCCCGGGGTCGTGGAGGTGGTCGTGGAGGCAGAGGCGGCATGGGCGGAAGTGACTGTGGTGGCTTCAATAAATTTGGTGGCCCTCGGGACCAAGGATCACGACATGACTCTGAACAGGATAATTCTGACAACAACACAATCTTTGTACAAGGCCTGGGCGAGAATGTCACCATTGAGTCTGTGGCTGACTACTTCAAGCAGATTGGTATTATTAAGAC
>NW_006399795.1:16730337-16736806 GCF_000299155.1 Elephantulus edwardii
AGTAGAAGGGATGTATTTGTCTTTGTTTTCTTTAAGCACTTTGATTTTTCCCTATTAACTACAAAGATAAACTGGCAATTTCCTTATTTCACGTCATCCTTGTTTCTTAGTGAAGTCTCACAGCTAAGTCTTAATGTTATATGATTTTCATATTCTGTTGGATTACCTTCTTTTCCCAAGGGCCACAAATATGGATCTATGGCCAGGCAACTGTCTTCCAAATTTCTTGGCACAGACAAGTAAGCAGGTGCAGGGCAGCTGTTTACTGAAACATTTCAGTTGATATTCCAGCAATTCCTGGCTCCTTATAAACACTCCAGTTGATATACCATCAATTCCTGGCACCTTATTTTTTGCCAATGCCTTCAATTCAGCTTGGACTTCTTCCTCTAATGCCATATATTACTTTCTGAAATAGTTTCACTTGATTAATTTTTTTCATTGACTAATTCTTTTGTCATTGGCTAATATTTTTTTATTCAATGACTTTGTGCATTCTCTACCTTCTTTTATCTTTTCTAAGCCATTCCATATTTTGTTTATAGAATCCTTCCATATTGCTTACCACTCGTGGATTAAATTTGTTATTCAGCTCTTTCAGCTTAAGAAACGTGGAGCTTGCGCTTCCTTTTGGTTTTCTAACTCCAGACTTTTGCACTTTTATTACAATGTTTTGCTTTGTCTTCTTCAACTGTCCTTTGAAATCTGTTCAGCTCTCTTATTTAATTATTTCTTCTTTTCTCTTTAGTTTCTCTATCTTTCAGAGGAATTCTTGGAGTCTCTTCTGACATTTCTTTTGATCTTTTTCCTTTCCTTTTTTATTTTTAATTTTAAAAATTATTTTTAATGAATGTTTACAGAGACTTAGGGTTTCCAGTCATTCATTGTTGCACTTTTCTCCCTACCCACCCCCCTGCTCCCCCAATTCACTCTTCTCCTTGAAAAGACAGAAAAACTCTTTCATTGTTATGCAATCCGTCCCCCGCCCCTAAGTCCATTCCACTACGCAGCCTTCACTCTGGACTCCTGTCATGACAAAAATACCCATTCATATATCCCTTTTAAACAGTTCTCTCCCTCATCTGTTTCAATGTAGTGTACATCATTCCTCCCCTCCTTTTCTGTCTTCCCTCAACTCTTATGTCAGTCCCATTTTAGAACAGTGGCCCTATACAATATTTGTCCTTTTGTGACTGAGATAGTTCACTCAACATAATGTCCTCCAGGGTCATACATTTTGCATAGTATTTCATGAGTTCCTTACTTTTCAATGCTGCATAGTATTCTACTGTGTGAATATACTAGAGCTTCTCTATCCATTTGTTTGTTGATGGGCACTTGGGTTGTTTTCAGGTCTTTGCTATTGCAAACAAAGGCGCAATAATAATGAGTGTTCCTATATCAACTTGGGTGGCAGTTATATTTTCTTTAGGGTAAATTCCCAGTAGTGGAATTGCTGGGTCAAATGGTATTTCTATTTCCAACTTTTTGAGAAAGTGCTATACAGCCTTCCACAGTGTTTGCACCATTTTACACTCCCACCAACAGTGAATAGGGGTTCCAGTTGCTCTGCAACATGCCAACATTTGATGTTTGCTGTTCTGCTAAATTTTGTTATTCTTCCTGGGTTGAGATGATATCTCATAGTTGTTTTGATTTGCATCTCTCTCTTTTTTTTATTATTTTGTGTGCATGTACCATCAAATCAGATCTGACTGGTACAGGAGGATATTGCGCCTTCTTCTCCGGCAGAGCATCTGGTGGATTCGAACCGTGTTCCTCTGGGATTGCAGTGCAGTTTCTTGCCACTAGGCCACCAGAGCTCCCCTTGATTTACATCTCTCTTAGAGCTAGGGATTTTAAACATTTCTCCATGTGTTTGCCATCAGAATGTCTTTTTTGGTGAAGTGTTGGTTCATATCCTGTGCCCATTTTTAAATTGGGTTATTTACTTTTATCTTGTGGTGCTCTAGTATTTTATAAATTCTGGGTATAAATCCCTTGTCTGACATGTCATTACCAAATATTTTTTCCAATCTGTGGCTTCCCTTTTTACCATGTTGGAGAAGTTTTTGGATGTGCATAGAGATTTGATTCTTAGAAGGTCCCGTTCATCTATTTTATCCTTTCCTGGTTGTATCTTTCCTCTATTTTTATGACCTTTTGCTTTCTTGTATGATGTCCTGGATATTATCCTACAACTTGTCTCATTTTCAGTCTTGATTAACCCTTGATTAAGCAAGCTTGCTTGCATAGGCTGTTATGAAGCACTTCTTAGATAATGTCTTCTTCCACCTACCCCTCACAATTTGGAAGAAAAGTGTGTATGAAAATCTTAATGTAGATATGAAGGGGAAAAATCTTCTTCAACCAAAGACCGAATTCTCTAGGAAGTAATGAATGTTAGTCACTGGACTTACCTAGAAAATGAGTCAAAGGTGAATTGACACCCAGAGTCTTTGCTCAGTTTTTTTTTTCTTCACTTCTTGGCAAGGTCTGTAGCAAGGTCTGTTCAGTCTGTAGCAGGAAGCCACAGGGGAAGTTTAACATGAGGAAGGAGAGTTATTCCTCTCTTGTGCCTATCAGAATTCCATTCATTTTCCAGGCTGAGACTTGTCTCTAGATGCTAGATGCAATAGGCAGCCTTCCTGGGAAAGAACATCATACTCGGTAAGGCAGAGAAAGCAGAAGTTTAGCTAAAGAGAAGAACACTCTCAACAAGATGCAGTGACAAGAGTGGCTGCATCTGTGGGTGTTAACACAGCAATGCTGGTGAAGATAATAGAGTACAAGGTGATCCTCTGTTGTACATCAGGATGTTATGAGTCAGGACTTCAACAGTGCTGGTAGGGGCTCACAGCCACCTACTAAGGGGTGTACAGGGGCTTGGTAACCCTCTGGACTGCAGGTGGGCTGTGAGTGGACCTAGACAGAATCTGGGCACTGGTGAGGGCAGGAGGTCTTTCAGGGTGCTGAGATTGCTAGTTCCCATATTGAAAGGGTAGTGGGTCAAGGCCAAGGCTGTGAGGTTGCCAAGTGACCTTGCTTTATAGACTGATGTCCAGGGATGCGCACCACTAGAAGTCCTCATGCCAAAGCCACTGACCATGATGACATTGTTGGAAACAGGGACCCACTTCCTCCCTCCCAGACCCTCCATCCTACTGGGAATCCTGTCAGGGTGGAAGCTGGAAGGAATTCCATTCATACATCCAGCAGATACTGAAAGGTGGATTTGGACCCAGCGTGGACCTAAGAGGTGGTAACTTCACAATATAAGATCAGTACAAACCTGTCCTCTTTCCTACCAGGATGTAATTAGATAAAGAAAATGTAGAACCATCAGGACAATGGAAATGTGACATTTAAGGCTAAATCTTCCTTAGCTGGTCCTGAGAAGCCACCAGGAAGCTTTTCACATGGGCAAACAACACCCTCAGTCATCCCAAGAAGTTGGTCTGGTAACTTCTTGTTAAGCCCCGTCCTTTTTGGAACACTCCTTCCTGACTAGCTAAGAATGTGGGTGAACGTGAGTCTTATAATTGGAGGTTGACTCAGAGCTATCATCACTGAAGACAGAACTTGGAAGAAGTAATATGTTTCTTGTTTCTGACTCAAAACTGATGACTTGATAAGGAGCATAAAGAATGATTTCTAGGGGAGCTCTGGTGGCCTAGTGGCAAGAAACTGCACTGCAATCCCAGAGGAACACGGTTCGAATCCACCAGACGCTCTGCTGGAGAAGGAGGCGCAATATCTTCCTGTACCAGTCAGATCTGATTTGACGGTACACGTACACAAAATAAAAAAAAAAAGAATGATTTCTGACATTGTTGAAAAGCTTGAAAATACAGGAGTTATTATATTTATTTAGATGGTAATAATAAAAAAATAATAAGGAAAGAAGTGTGAACGAGGAGGTGGAGAAACTGGTATTCTCATCCACTGCTGATGAGAAACAAAGAATTAAAACCAATGTGGGGAACAGTTTGGTGGCTTCTGAAAAAGTTCACTATCCCAAAGAAAATCCATTCTCTAAGGAGATTATAATCATAAGTATTATTGTTAGTGACCCTATGAGCAACAAATCTGACCCTGTCCTCTCCGGTGCCATCTTTACGATCTCCAACACCACAAGCCCATTGCTGCAGTCTCTGTGTCAGTCCGCCTGGTAGAGGGTCATCCTCTCTTGTTGTCAGGTGCCTTTGAGTCAACTCATAACTGCCCATGATCAATGGGGCTGAATCTTGCCTTATCCTGTGCCATCCTCATCATCTCTGATGTACTTAAGCCCATTGTTAAAGTCATGGTGTTGATCTATCTTGTTAAGGATCTTCCCTTATTTTGCTGACCAGCGGCCTTTCCAAATATGATGTCTTTTTCCAAGGACTAGTCAGTCCCTCCTAACAACATTCGCCAAAGGTGTGAGACAAAGTTTCACCATTTTTGCCTCCAAGGAGCACTCTGGTTGTACTTTCTCCAAGACATATTTGGTCATTCTTTTGGAAGTCCATGGTATATTCAGTACTCTTCCCCAACACCACAACTCAAAGGCATCATAGAATTACCATATAACCCAGCAATTCTACTCATAGGTGTATACTCCAAAGAATTGAAAGCAGGAACTCAAATAGAAATGTGTATATCAGTGTTCATTGTAGTATTTTCATAAAAGTAAAAGTGTTATGGATAGAATTGTATCTTTCCTAAAATAAATGCTGTAAATCCTAATCCCTATGCTTGTGGTTCATACTATCCATAGTTTCCAGAGGCCTGCTATTTAAGAAATGAAGGACCAATCTTGCTTCCCAGTCACTTGTTGTTGTTTTTAGGGTAAATGGTAATAATCGATTTATTAGAAAGTTACATCCCCAAAGGGACAGACCTTCTTCATTGAAAGAAGATAAGGAGAAAAGGCCCCTTGTTTGTCTTTCTTGGAGCTCTACTAAAACCTGCCCACCACAGGTGACCCTTGTGGTATTTTACACATTGATAGCATAGCTTTCAGCATCACAGCAATCCACAGGTTACCTGAGTACAGCAAACTGACAGACAAGTGCTGTACTAATCAGAATAATAAATTCCCCAAATACAACAAACTGACAATTTAGTCTTGTGTCTCTGATAGCAAATCAAGGATATAAATATCACATTACCAGACCCACTTGACCTGTATAGTTGGGTAAGGATATGCTGCTAAGAGGGTGTTGAAGCATTCTAGCTGAGACTCACAGCTGGCATGCTGAGGTAATGTCCTACATATGGATATTAAGGTCACATGGAAGTCTACTGAATCCTTGCTGCTATACACTAGGCCTGAAGGCCTGTGGCTCTTGGTGCAGAAGATCAAAGAATGCAGCCTTCAATGTGGATTGCATCTCAATGTCATGAAAATGAAAATTCTTACCACTGGACTGACAGGCAACATCATGAGGAGAAAAGATTGAAGTTGTCAACTATTTCAACTTACCTGGATCCACAACCAACACTTTTGGCATCAGCAGTCAGGAAATCAGGAGATATATTCCACTGGGAAAGTCTGTAGCCAGGGACCTCTCTAAATAATTGAGGAATGATGATTTCAGTTTGACATGAGGTGTTTCTGACTCAGGCCATGGTCTTTTCAGTCATTTGATATGCATCTGAGAACCGGACAATGATATCCCATGGACTGCCAAAACAATAATCAGATAAGTCTTTGGGAAAGTGGAGGGAGGCATCTCTGGAGGCAAAGATGATGAAGCCTCATCTCACATACTTTGGACATATTGCTGGGAGAGGTTATTCCTTGGAGAAGGACATCATCATGATTGGAAAGATGGAGTGTTGGTGAATGAGAGAAAGACTCTTTACCAGGTGGATCGACAGTGATTGTAGCAATGGGCTTGAGGCTGTTGGAGATAGTAAGAATGGCTCAGGAGAGAATAGGGTTCAGATCTGTTGTTCACAAGGTTATGGTTATAATCTTTTTGGAGAATTTCTTTTCTTTGGTATGTTGAATCAGTATCATTGAAGGATGTCTTGTTGTTCTTGTTGTTATGTACCATCGAGTCACTTGTGACTCATAGTGACTCTGTGTACAACAGCCCTAAACCCCTCTCCATCCTGTGCCAGTCTCACTGTTTCTAACACACCTACCCCGATTACCCCAGTCATTGAATCAATCCACCTCGTAGAGGATCTTCCCCTCCTGTGCTGTCCCTGCACCATCCCAAGCATGATGTCTTTCTCCAAGGACCAGTCTCTCCTTACAACATGTCCAAAGTATGTCAGATGAAGCCTCAGAATCCTTGCCTCCAAGGAGCAGCCTGCTTTAACCCTCTCCAGGATGAACCTGTTCGTTTTCTTAGAAGAACATGGTATATTCAATACTCTTCTCCAACACCACAGCTCAAAGGTATCAATTTTCCTTCTATCCTCCCTAGTCATTGTCCAGCTCTCTGATGCATAGCAAGTGATTGCAAAGACC
>NW_006399795.1:16736958-16737415 GCF_000299155.1 Elephantulus edwardii
TCTCTTTAGGATATATTCCCAGTAGTGGAATTGCTGTGTCAAATGGTATCTCTATTTGCAACTTTTTGAGAAAGCACCATACCACCTTCCACAGTGGTTGCACCATTTTACACTCCCAGCAACAGTGCCAGCATTTGTTGCTTTTGGAGGCAGGATTTTTGAAGCTTCATCTCATATACTTTGGGCACATGGCCCAGAGGGACCGGTCCTTGGAGAGCGACATCATGTTTGGAAGGATGGAGGGACAGTGCAGGAGAGGAAGACACTGGATGAGATAGATTGACACAGTGACTGTGGCAGTGGGGCAGATGTAGCAGAGACTGAGATTGGCTCAGGGCAGGCTAGAGTTCAGCACTATTGTTCATAGTGTCGCTGTGAGTCGACTCAAAAACACACAACAACAAAAATAACAACAACAGCAACACCGTTGCTAAGCGTTAAAAAGACCCTGACTGGA
>NW_006399795.1:16737515-16744911 GCF_000299155.1 Elephantulus edwardii
AAGATCCATCTAACATTAGCTAAAATATCCCTAGTCTCATGACCGCCTTTAAACCCAGACTGCACTTCTGGCAGTTCTCTGCTGATGTGCTGTTCCAGTCATTTTTGGATAATCTTCAGCAGAAGAAGGATGTCTTACGCTAATCATTTCTGAGGTGTACAACAAGCAGAGAAGTATGGAGAGGTAAATTGAGTTGGAAGCACACAGATTTCAAGCTACCTCAAGGTCACTAAAAAGCCATGGAGCAAGGGCTTGCAGAGAAAGCCTTCCCTCAGAACCAGTGCTCTGACCTCATTCTTCTAGTCTCCTAAACAAAAAGAAAATTAATTTCTTTAAGGTCATCCACCACTGGTATCTCTGTATGGTAGCTGTGGTGAGATGAGGTCCTTTATGTGGGCTTTTTTACTTCGTTCTGTGGAAAACCAGCTCTGAAAAGTTACCTTTGCCCTAATTTTCTGTTCTAGAGATTTGGGGTTTTTTTCCCCAGCTTGATTTACATTTTCCTGGGTAAACTATAAACAACTTGAAGCTTGATACCTTTTTGTCTGTCCCCGGACTACAGCTTACCCTGGTGTCAGTCTGCTTTTGCAGACTGTTAACCAAGGATTGGTTAAGTTGCATATGCAAATGAAGTAATTATGGCCTAGTATGTAAATGAAGTATCTGTATTTACTGAGAGGAGACTTGTTAGTTTGTGGTTCTGGTGGGAGAGTCATGTCTTGAAATTGATGAAGGAGTTGCTTATGTATGCAGCAAACCTCACAGAAGTTGGCAGACAGAAGAAGAAAGAATAAAGACGAGGAAAGAAGCAGAGAGAGAAGAGGCAAGAAACTTAAGAGATCTGTGATGAGGTCTAGGGCTGTAACACTGATGAGCATAAATGAAAGCCCTCGAAGGGGCCTGGTGGCAGAGTCAGTGGTGACAGCAGAAATCTCCTGCTAGGAGTGTAACCAAGACAAGTGAACAAAACTGGTTGTATTTGAGTTATGTGAGTTAGGAATGGAAAGGCTGATAACAGGAAAGGCAAAAGGTCTGGAAACCTGTTATTCTCAGTGGGGAGATGATGGGACATGATTGGTAGAGAAAAAATCCCACCTGCATGCATGACTGACAGTTGCTGACAGTTGTCTTGCACTAAAAAGGGGATCCTTTGGGCATGTTGCTAGGATATTCCTTAGAAAGGGATATCATCAAGCTTGGAAAGGTGGAGGGTGGGTGAGAGAGGAGAAGACACTCAGTGAGATGGGCTCAAGTGTGTCAGAGAGGTCAAGGATGGCACAGGATAAGACAACTTTCTGATCTGTTGTTCATAGGGTCATTGTGAGTTATACTGGATGGATGACAGCTAACAATATCAAAGAAGGAATTAATGTGCTTACTTTCCTTCAAGAGAGCATTGCAGGCTTGACCTTCCTGCTTTCCAACCCTAAATTGTAACTTGTTGATTGTGATCTTGAGTTGTACACTGTTACTTTGTTAATAAACCACTTAACTGTAATTATAGTCTGTGATTCTTTGGGCCACTGCAACAAATTAGCAAGCCCGGCAGAGAAATAGATACTGCCATGGGGAGAACAATTGGGATCAAAATTAAGGTGGGGAAAAGTTGGACAATGAAAGTATTCTGACCTCCATGAATTCTGATGCTGCTACCATTTTACAACAGCCTTGGACGATTGAGACAGATGGAAACAACCTGAGTGTTCACCAACAGGTCAATGTTTTCATAAAATGTGGTCTAAAAGAAACCAGAGTCACAACTCAAACAGATGTATGCACACCCATGTTTATCGCTTTATTATTCACAATAGCAAAGAGATGAAAGCAAAGCAAGTGCTCATCAGCAAACTAATAGAAAAAATATAGTACATTCTCACAATGGAATATTACATAGCATTGAAAAAGAATGAACTAAAAAAACATTACACGCCATGGAACAACCTGGAGGACCTTATGTTGAGTGAAATATCTCAGTCATTTTGTGACAAACATTGCATAACACTGCTGTTACAAAATAGGGCAGACATAAGAAGAGGTTTGGGGAGAGAATGGAAAAAGAGTGGATTAGAACTGCATTAGAACAGATGAGGGAAGAACTGTCTGAAAGGAACAGATGATTAGGCATTATATGTATGAGAACAATCTGGAACAAGGGGTGCATTGTGGGGTGGGCTGGGGAAAGGGGGGAGAAGATATGCGGAAATGAAAGATACTTTTTTTTTTTTAAAAAAAAAAGGAAATGTAATCTATCCACACAATGGAGCCATAAGGAGAAATGGAGTTCTAATATGTTATGGCATTGTAAAAATGGTGTTATAAGAGTGTCTGACCTCCTCTAATTTCACAAAGAGGAAGGATAACCACAATCAGCTCCAGGCTTATGCCCGTGAAGTGGAGATCAGACATACCTTGTCTCTCCAGTTCTGACATCAGCTGTCTTCCCAGAGCACTGTCTACTTCTCTTTTGGGTTTGTTACAATGGCTACACTCGGACAATACCCATGATTGTGGGATTTAGTAGGGATATAACAGGTTACAATTCAGATCTGGAATGCATCAGGAAACAGTTCTTTAGCTGAGACAGGCTCTTCTCAGCCATGGTTGCAGACAAGCCCTTCAGTCTGGCTTTTTACCTGTTTAGTTAAGTGTTTCAGAATGCTTCTAGCCCTGCCCATAAATACCCAGAGATGGCCTGCTCTGCCAGTAAGCCTCAGCGTTTGACTTTCGCCCACCACAAAGTCTCCCCTTGGTCTTCTGCTTCTGCTGTCACCATTTGTCTGCTGCCTCTCTGAGCTGTTTATCACTGTTGCTCTTCTAGATATTACAGCTCTCCATCTCTGCCTCCTGGGACTTGGGGTTCTCAGGGCAGAGGTCCTGGGTCCACTCCACTCCACTCCACTCCCAGTTCTTCTCTCTTTGTGGCTGTCAGATTCCCCCTTCTCTGCTCGATTTTCTCTCTCCTTTTATCGCTTGTAAGGTAAAAGATGGGATTCAAGCAAAGGTGATGACTTGAGTGTACCCCCCCCAACCTTGACGAATTAACAGAGAAAGCATACCCTGAACCTGCTTAATTAGTCAAGATTTACAACACAGAGCGTGGAGGATGATGACATCAGATCACTAAAAAGAGAACAACCCCACGATACTGGAAATTGTGTCCTCGCCAGGTTAATACATAATGCTAACCATCCCAGGTTCCGTACCTCTGGTTTGCATGATCCCTTAAGCCACATCACAAAAACGAGTATCTTTCCCCTGCATAAAAAAAAAAGGGAAGAAGAATCATATTAAATAACTCACTGCACTGCAGAAATAGATGAATCTTGAAAATTTTATGTTGTTATGTGCTGTCAAGTTGCCTGCAACTCCTAGCGACCCTATTTACAATACCTCTGAAGCCTGCCATCCTGAATCAGTCTCACTGACACCGATACACCTACCTCCATTGCCCTAGTTACTGTATCAATTTATCTCATCCTGGTCTTCCTCTCCTGTGCTGTTCCTCCACCCCTCTGAGCATGATGTCCCTCTTCAAGGATCAGTCCCTCCTCCTGGCTACATGCCCGACGTATGTGAGATGGAGCTTCAAAATCCTACTTTCCAAGGAGAAACTTGGTTTCACTCTCTCCAAGATAGACCTATTTGTTTTCTTGGCAGTCCATGGTATGTTCAAGACTCTTCTCCAGCACCACAATTAGAAGACATTGATTCTTCTTCTATCATCCTTCATCATCGTCCAGCTCTCTGATGCATAACAAATAATTGCAAAGACCATGGCCTGGATCAGGCACATCTTAGTCTCTAGACTGACATCATTTCTTCTCAGTACTCTGGAGAGGTCCCTGACGGCAGATTTACCTAATGCAATTTGCCTTTTGATTTCCTGACTGCTACATTGAATAAGTCAGACACAAAATAACACTGGATGAAATAGGTTTTTGTTTTGTTTTTAATTTTTATTTTATTATTTTTGTGTGAGTGTACCGTCAAATCAGATCTGACTGGTACAGGAGAAGATTGTCCCTCCTTCCCCGGAAGAGCATCTGGTGGATTTGAACCGTGCACCTCTGGGATTGTAGTTGCAGCTCCTTGCCACTAGGCCACCAGAGCTCCCCACACTGGATGAAATAATATTACTTCCATGAGATCTCCATAAGAAAAAACCCATAGAGAAAGTAGATTAGAGATAATCAAGAGTGGGATAGGGAAGGGGGAAGTGGACAGCTATTTATTATTTAAGGGGTACAGAGTTCCTGCTTGGGCTGATAAGAAGTTTTGGAAACAGAATTGTGAATACAATTAATATCATTAAGCTGTGTACTTTAAAATGGTTAAAATGGAAAATTCTGTATATATATGAAGAATTCATTGCTGTCAGGTTGGAGCAGATTCATAGCTGACTCTCCAGGTTTTCAGAGGCTATAAATAGCACAGGAGGAGATTGCCCATATTTCTCCTGAGAAGCAGATGGTGGATTTGAACTGCCTGACTTGGTTTGACAGTGCAACCCTTACCTATTATTAGACCACCAGAGTTACATGCACACACACATAGACACAGACTCCCTCCCACACACACACTAAAGAAAAGAAACCTTAAGGCACAAATTGAATGAGTTTACCAGTCTTATAAATAGCTCCCTTGAAGGGTTCTGGGTGTGGGTCATCTCTGTTTTCCCAGTGACGGTTCACTGCAATCCAAGTTGGGGAGTTCAAAGGAAGCACCAGAGTCTTGTCAGATGGTCAGAGAGCAGCCTTTCATCAAGGGCTTTGAGGCAAGCTGTGCTGATTCTCGCTGGGGCGTGAGCCAACCCTTGTTTTACCATTTCCTCCCTGGACCTTCTTTTAATCCTCATGTACTGATTTAATTATGCCCACTCCAGAGTGGTGACTTCAGCTTTTGGTGAGAAGGGTGAGCCAGAAAACCATGTGAAAAGGAACCAGTTCTTTGGCTCTTGCTCCTTTCTGTCTCCTGCCTTGGCCATGGCCATTTCTGCCAGGACTGAGCATGCCCAGAGTCTCTCCTCCAGGTCTGGTTTTTATCCTCATTCATAGAGATTGGCCAGAAGTCCCATGACTCAAGCTTCCCTCTGGAGGCTGCTCCGGGCAACTGACTTTCAGATATGCCATTATTTTCTGGGGAGGGGGAAATGGCCCAAGTGGATGAAGTATTTTTGAGGGTCTGACAACAGAGTCCTGCTTTTATCTCCTCCCAGTGTGCGTGTGAACTGATCTGACAAAATGGATGTGATGGAACGGAAGCTTTGGGGGTCCCCTTGTGAGAGAAAAAAGAAAGTTTCTGAAGCTTGCCAAAAACAATAAAAATACAGATGTTAAGTCTCCAGCTTGAGTACCATGGCTCTGGTTTATGAACCAGACACAGGAAGGTCTCTGTGGATTAATCATAGCAAACTGCTGCACCTACATAAACAAAGTTAACCAAACAGAGGTGAATACCACACTAATGACACAAACGTCAAAACTCACTGACCAAGGAGATTTGAACACCACTGGTTAAAACCCTTAGCCCTGGCTCCTTGAATATTTTTTTCAGTATAAAAGAAAGGGCTGAAGGCTATGTAGTGGAGTGGTCTTGGGGGGAGGGATTATATAACAATGAAATAATTTTTCTTTTCTTTTTCAAAGAGAAGAGTGAACTGGAGGGGAGGGGTGGGCAGGGAGAAAAGTGGAACAATGAATGAATGAAAATAAAAATGAGAGGCTGGCTGGTTCTTCAACTCATTCTTTTGTTGGGGGAAAGCTTTGGGGTGACAATTGTAATACTCTGACATATTTGTGTACATATTATTTTTTTTAGTATTAAGAGTTTATTCCATATTTGTATACATTTTCAAATCACAACAACATCTTGATACATCAGTTATCTCAAAGTTCTTGTCTCAATAGATCATCCAAGTTATCCAACAAAATTGCTTCTCAGCTTTTTGGCTAAGATCAAGTGTAGTAACTGTTCTTCCCAGTTTAATACCTGCTAGGTCCGCTTATCCAAGTCACCCACCAGCAAAGAGACAAGAGCCTTGGCTGTCAACAGCTCCAGAGCCTCCTACACGGGGTCTAGAGCGCCCCCTGCCGAGTGGTGTGACATAGCACCGTTAACAAGCAGCTGGGACGCCAGGAGAAACAAGTAATCGCTTCCAAGAAAACTGGTCAAAACCAGCAGAGAAGGAGTCAGATGATTAAATTATGAATCTGTGTGGCATGTGACACTCTGGATTCAATCTCAAGGATTTGCTACATCAACACAGTTCCTATTGAAAATCCAAATAGACCTTTTTATTTAAAAAAAGAAAAAATTTTCATTGGTTTACAAAGAATAATTAATTTACATTGTGTTTCATGCATACACATTGTGGTCCATACAATCTTTCTTTTACATTGTGTTTCATACAGTCATTCATGCACATTATTCCATATAACTCTTTACCTTTGCTCGACACCCAATATTACCGTCTTTTCAAGTCCCCATTGACTCTTTCCCACTTCACCACCCTCGCCCCCAAACTGCCCACTAAAATCTGCTGTCCTAGTCATTTCTACCCCTCCTCTTTCCCCACCCCTTTCCCCCTTTCTTTTCCTCTTTTTTACATTTATCCATATAAATTATTGTAAAACAAGTATGAAGATACAAGGGGGGAAGGGAAGAGTAGAGAGGTGAGGATAGGGGCATGGGGGGCAGTTAATCATAGGGTCACACAATTTGATGGATGGAGGGGTGTGGGTGAAGGAAATGGGAAAGATCTGGTGTCAAAAACAATGTATATGAACTTTGTAAATAAACCAGCATAAAACTTTTTTTTTTAAAAAGGCATAACTTGGCGAGCTCTGGTGGCCTAGTGGCAAGAAGCTACACTGCAATCCCAGAGGTATGCGGTTCATATCCACCGGATGCTCTCTGCTGGAGAAGGAGGGACAATCTCCTCCTGTACCAGTCAGATCTGATTTGATGGTTGTTGTTGTTGTTATGTGCCATCGAGTTGCTTGCTACTCATAGTGACCCTATGTACAAAAACCCTAAACGCCGTTCTATCCTGTGCCAACCTTGCCATCTCAGACACACTCATTCCCACCACCCCAATCAAAGAACCGATCAATCTCATCAAGGGTCTTCCTCTCCTGTGCCGTCCCTCCACTCTCCGAAACATGATGTCCCTCTCCAAGGACCAGTCATTCCTTGCAACATGCCCAAAGTATGTCAGACGAAGCTTCAGAATCCTTGACTCCAAGGATCATTCTAGCTTCACCCTCTCCCAGACAAACTTGTTTGTTCTCCCAGCAGTCTATAGTATATTCAACACTCTTCTCCAGAACCACAGCTCAAAGGCATTAATTCTCTTTCTATTATCCCTACTCACTGTCCAATTCTCTGATGCATAACA
>NW_006399795.1:16745856-16749400 GCF_000299155.1 Elephantulus edwardii
TTTTTTTTTTAAAAAAAGGCATAACTTGGCGAGCTCTGGTGGCCTAGTGGCAAGAAGCTGCACTGCAATCCCAGAGGTTCATGGTTCAAATCCACCAGATGCTCTGCTGGAGATGGAGAGACAATCTCTTCCTATACCTGTCAGATCTGATTTGATGGTACACACACACAAAATAATAAAATGAAATTTAAAAAATTTAAAAAGGCATAACCAAATAGAACTTTTGACTCAACAATCCATGTCTACCCAGCTCTGCTGCCAGCATGCAATCCTAAGCCTTGAAAGCAGGACTTGTAGAAACCAATCAATCACTTGTCCTTGTGACTCTCCATAGTTTTTTTGGGTTTTTTGTCTTTTTAAGCCTTTGCATTTGCTTTAGAAAACAGTTGTGCTAGTCGGCCGTTGCTGTGAAACAAATCACCACAACTTTGTTGTTACGTGCCGTAGGGCTGGCTAGCACTGACTCACAGGGAACCCTCCAGCAGGTTTTCAGAGATTGTCAATCACACAGGAGGAGATTGCTCATCTTTCCCCCACATAGCGGTGGGTAGATTTAAACTGCCTGTCTTTTGAGTTGGTAGCACAATTTCTTATCACTAGGCCACCAGAGCTTCCTAACTTGTCTCCAAGGACCACTCTAGCTGCACCTTCTCCAAGACATAGCGATTTTGTTCTCTTGGCAGTCCTTGGGATAGTGAGCACTTTTCTTCAGCACTACAGCTCAAAGATATCAATTCTTCTTCTGTCATCTTTATTCATTGTCCAGTTCTCAGACCCATAGCAAGTGATTGACAAGACCACAACCTGAATCAGGTGAATTTTAATCTTTAGACTTCCGTGTTTGATCTTCAGTACTCACAAGAGGTCTCTGACAGCACACTTTCCCACTGCAACACGTCTCCTGATCTCCTGACTGCTGGCTCCAAAGATGTTGATTGTGAGTCCCAGTAAGACAAAATCATTGACAATTTTGATTATTGCTACATTCATCATGATGTTACTTATCAGCCTGGTGGTGAGGAATTTTGTCTTCTTGATGTTGAGATGGATATTAAAGGCTGCAGGCTTTGAAATGCAGCAAGCACTTCAAGTCCTCCTCACTCTCAACAAGCAAGATTGTGACATCTACATAATGCAGATTGTTGATGGGTCTTCCTGCATCCTGGTGCCACATGCTTCTTCACAGAGTTCAGCTTCTCAAATCATTGCCTCAGCATACAGATCAGATAGATATGGAGAAAGGATACACTCCTGACACTCTCTTCTACTGATTTTAAAACATCCAGGCTGCTCCTTGGAGGCAAGGATTCTGAGGCTTTGTCTGACATACTTTGGACATGTTGTAAGGAGAGACCGGTCCTTGGAGAGGGACATCATGCTTGGGAGAGTGGAGGGACAGCACAGGAGAGGAAGGCCCTCTATGAGGTGGAATGATTCAGTGACTGAGGTAATCGGAATGGGTGTATTGGAGACAATGCAATTGGCACAGGACAGAGCAAAGTTTAGGGCTGTTGTACATAGGTAGCTATGAGTTGCAAGCGACTCAATGGCACATAACAACATAACACAGTGTTCCTTTGCTTTGTTCACACAGCCATTTCTTGGTCTAGATATAAGTTTTGTATGAGCATAATTAAGTGTTCTGGGATTCCTATTCTGTCAGCATTAACCGTAATTTATTATGATCCACACAGCCAAATGCTTTTTCACAGTCAATAAAACACAAATAAAGGGAGCTCCGGTGGCCTAGTGGCAAGAAGCTGGACTGCAATCCCAGAGGTATGCGGTTCAAATGCACCAGATGCTCTGCTAGAGGCAGGGCAATGTCTTCCTGTACCAGTCAGATCCGATTTGATGGTACAAACACACAAAAATAAGAAAAGAAAATTTAGAAACAAAACTAGACACCACAAATAGACATTCTTCTGGTATTTTCTGCCTCTGCTAAGATCCATTTAACATCAACAATGATATCCCTGGTGCCACAGCCTCTTCTAAACCCAACCTAAACTTGGCTTGCATGGGATATAAATGATACTATGTGACAATTTCCACATTCTCTTGGATAATTTTTCTTGGAAATGGGAACAAATGTGGATCTCTTCCAGTCAGTTGGCTGGGGAGCTTTCCTTCAAATCCCTTCACACAGATTGGTGAGCACGCCCAGGGGTGCATCCGTTAGTTGAATCATGTCAATAGAAACATGGCCTTGATTGAAACATGTCAGCAAACTTTGTATTACCATCTTGTGAGGACTGTGCCACCCACGCCATGAGTTCAGTATGCTTGTTTTTCCTTATGGTTTGATCGGGGTTACAATCACTTGTCTGTCAGTTGCTTGTACTGGGGGAGTGTTTTACATGTCGCTGCTCTTAACAGCTTAGATATGTATATGCTTGCTTCTTTGTTGTCTGTGCTCACGGGTACAACCCTTGTATGTCAGATGCTGTACTAAAACAGAGCTCCCGGATTAAGACAGACTAAGAAGAAGGATTGGCCATTCACTTCTGAAACAATATTGTTATGTGCCATCGAGTGTCGTGACTCATAGCAACCCTATGTACAACAGCTCTGAACCCTGCCCTACCCTGAGCCAGTCTCGTTAACTCTGACACACGTAATCCCGTGGCCCCAGTTATCGTGTCAGTCCATCTCACCCAGGCCTACTACTTCATCTGAAATAATAGACCCTCAAAAAATCCTATCAACAAAACCCCTAAAACAAAAAAAAAAGCCCATACATAGACCAAGAAGTAATTGTTCGAATAGGACAAGAAGATATATTGTAGTTTAAAATCAGGGAAAAGTATGTCAAGGTTATATCCTTCATACTCTTCAACCTGTGTGCTGAGAAAATAGTCCGAGAAACTGGATAATATGAGGAACACACATAGAAAGAATTTCCACAGAGGAAGATATTCAGATGACTAACTGATACATGAGAAAATGTTTCATATCACTGGCAATAAGAGATGCAAATAAAAACCACAATAACATACCATCTCACTCCAGTAGTAGTAGCAAACTTTAACAAGACAGCAAGTAATAGATGTTGGAGAGGATGTGGTGAGATAGGAACTCTTATACAGTTTGTGGGATTGTGCAATGGTACAACGACTAGGGAAGACAGTTTGGTGTTTCCTCAAAAAGTTGAACATAGAAATTCCATATGGCCCAGCTATTTCACTGCTTGGAATATATCCTGAAAAAAATGAGAACTGAGGTACAAACGGAGACTTGTACCCCAATGTTCATAGCAGCGTTACTCTCTATTGCAAGAACATGGAAACAGCCCAAATGTCCAACCACAGTCAAGTGGATTGAGTAATTACGGTATTTTCACACAGTAGAATACTATGCATTACGGAGGAGCAGTGATTTTGTAAGTTACTACCTAACCCATTATGATGCTGCCAATTGACCCAGTGGTGAGAAACTTTGTTTTGTTTTCTTTCTTTCTTTCTTTCTTTCTTTCTTTCTTTCTTTCTTTCTTTCTTTCTTTCTTTCTTTCTTTCTTTCTTTCTTTCTCTTTCTTTCTTTCTTT
>NW_006399795.1:16749695-16763678 GCF_000299155.1 Elephantulus edwardii
TGCAGCAAGTACTTCAGGTCTTCCTCAGTTTCAGCAAGCAGGGTGTGTCATCTGCATAATGCAGGTTGTTGATGAATCTTCCCCCAACCCTGTTGCCATATTAATCCTCATACAGCCCAGCCCCCCAGATGATCTGCATATAGCTTGAAAAGGTATGGAGACAGAATACAATCCTGGCATATACCCTTCCCGATTTTGAACCACACAGTGTCTCCTTGCCCTGTTCTGATGATTGCCTCCTGGTTATTATATATGTTTTGTTTTATTATATGAATTACAATGCCCACATTGCATCATACCACTCCCATCACCTCTCTCTGGTTCTTGTTTCTATTCCTTCATCCTCTCCTTTCCTACTTTCTGAATTTTATCATTGGACAAATGTTACCCCTGTGATCCTATGTGGTTGAATGTCCTGAGTGTTAGGTACCTTTGTTGTTGTTGTGTACTGTTGAGTCAGAACTGACCCATGGCTGACCCTCTGGTGGGTTTTCAGAGGCAGTTAAATGCATGGGAGGAGACCGGCCATCCTTCTCTTGTGGAGCAGCTGGTGGCCTCGAACCACATGCCTTCAGGATTGCAGTGCAGATGTTATTATTGTTCACCCAAAGATCTATCTATTGTTTGACTAAAACTCAGGGAGGAATTAATTTCCAAGCTCAAAGGGAAGCAAAGAGCCATATGCTTAAGGTATTCTCATCAGGGATGTAATCCTGATCATTTTTGTGATCATAAGATTTGCTCTGCCTATTATCTCCCACTCTGTCTAGGACTTTCTATTAAGCTTCCTGTATATTGTGTGACAGTGCAGCCGTGTACCCCTAATTCTTTTACTGTCGATGTTGTGGAAGATAATTGATAAGATCTTGAATGGGCCATTTCAAACTTGAAGAAAATCAAAGATGTGTAGAAACTGTTAGTCCATAATGCCCACCAATGGGCTTTGAGATCTATATGGATTGAGACTCAATGTCAAGAAAACAAAGATTCTCCCCACTGAGCCGATTGGCAGCATCATGATGGATGGTGAAGAGATTGAGATTGTTCACAGTTTTGGTTTGCTTGGCTCCACAGTCAACACTCTTGGCACTAGCATGTGGGAAATTAAAAGACATATTGTGAGGGAAGGTCTGCTGTTAGGGACCTCTCTATAGTACTAAAGTGCAACAATGTCAGTCTGGAGACTAAGGTGCACCTGATACATGCCATTGTCTTTGCAATCACTTGTTATGCATCAGAGAGCTGGATAATGACTAGGGATGATAGAAGGAGAATTGGTGCCTTTAAACTGTGGTGTTGCAGAAGAGTATTGAATATACCATAGACTGCTAAGAAAATAAACAGGTTTGTCCTGGAGAGGGTGAAGTCAGGTTGCTCCTTGGAAGCAAGGAATCTGAAGCTTCGTCTGACATACTTTGGACATGTTTCAAGGAGGGACAGACCAGTCCTTAGAGAGGGACGTCATGCTTGAGAGGGTGGAGGGATAGCCCAGGAGAGGAATACCCTTGATGAGATGGATTGATTCAGTGACTGGGGTACTGTAGGTGTGTCAGAGATAGTGAGATTGGTACAGGATAGGACAGAGTTAAGGGCTGTTGTACACAGGGTCGCTATGAGTTGCAAGTGACTTGATGGCACATAACAACAACAACATATATATTTGAAAGCTAGATAACAAGGAAAACCAAAGAAGAACGATGCATTTGAATCATGGTGTGGGCAAAGAATAGTGACAGGACCGAGGATTTCCAGAAAGATGAGCAAATCTGCCTTGGAGGAAGCACGACCAGACTGCTTGTTCGAGGCGAGGTTGGTGAGCCTCGGGCTGGCATACTGTGGACGTGCCATCAGAAGGGATTGTTCCTTAATGAATGGCATCATGCTCAGTCGGGTGGAAATGAGGAAGACCCTTAGTAAGACCAACACAATGCTGCAACAGTGGGCTCACCCGCAACAATGCCTGTGAGAAGAGCACGGGACGGGGCAGTTTTTCCCGCTGGACACAAGGTTACATGATTTGGAACCAATGTGCAGCATCATAGTCTTTACAGAGGCTGTTTTCCTCAGGTTGTTAGCAGCGACTGAGTCCAGCCAGCTCACAAGGAACTACCAGCCCTTTGCTACCCCCGTGACTTGTGATCCACGGGGTGTTCACGGGCTGACTTCCGAAAGCAGAGTGCCAAGTCTTTGCTCTGACTCCATCTTAGTCTGGAAGTTTCAATGGAACCACTTCAGCACCACAACAACCAGCAAGCCTCCACTAACAGATGGGGGATTACACATGAGGTGCACTGGCTAGGAATTGAACCCAGGGCCTCCTGCATGGAAGGCAAGGATTCTGCCACTGAACAACACTGCTTTCGTGGTCCTTGTATATTTGAACAGTTTTAATAGGCCCCTCTCAACATTTTCCTGGATCAATTAGATGTCAGTGTCCACTTTCTAAACTCTTCCATATGTTGTTGCTGTTGTTGAGTGCCAGCAAGTCCACTAATATGCATAGTGACCCTATGAATAACAGATCTGAATCTTGCTGTATCCTGTGCCATTCACCGTCACCACCAGGCTCATTGTTGTAGTCATTACGCCAGTCTCTCTTGTTGGAGGTCTTTCTTTCTCTGACCCTCCATCTCTTTCATGAGGTCCTTTTCCAAGGAGTAGCCCCTCCTAACAACATGGTCAAAGTATGCAAGCAAGTTCCATCGTCCTTGCCTCTCGGGAGCACTCTGACTGCAATTCCACCAACACAGACTTCTTCGTTCATTCGGCAGCCCATAGGGTTTTCAGGACTCTTTTCTAACATCACAGTTCAACGGCATCAGTTTTGCTCTCATTCTTATTGACTGACCAACTTTCAAATGCATAGAGAGCAATTTCTATGCAGCAGGAACACCTGAGTCTTCAAACTGACACCATTGCTCCTTAGCACTTTAGAGAGGACAATGTAATGCATCTTTTGATTTCTTGGCTACCATGGGTGTTGATTATGGATCCAAGTAAAATGAAATAGAAATTGTTGGCAACCTTAACCTTTTCTCCCTCTGTATTGTGATGTTGCTTATTGGCCCAGTGGTGAGGATTTTTGTCTTCTTGATGTTGAGAAGCAATCCATACTGAAGGCTATTGTCTCGGATCTTCTGCAGCAAGTGTTTTAAGTCCTCTTTACTTTCAGCAAGCAAAGTTATGCCGTCTGCATAATGCAGGTTGTTGATGAGTCTTCCTCCAATCTGGATGCTACATTCTTCTTCACATAGTCCAGCTTCAAGTCCAGCTTCTTGAATGATGTGCTCCACATATAGATTGAATAAGTGCAGAGGAACTCTTTCATATAACCTCTGGGAAAGCCCAGAAACACTTCCACTGATTGACATGGGCTGCTGTATTTCTGTCACCCAGAGCTTCCTTCCCCATTGGCTCCTAGAAGGTGGCTTCCAGTCTCCACCTGGTAACTCATCTGTAATTCTGATACTCTCTCAAGCCGTTTACTTGATCAGGCCATGGGAAGGCACCCCTGCCCACTTTGATTCTCTCGTCACTATATATCACAGCTTATAAGGGTCTCATTGATGGGTGTCCAAGTTTGTGGAGGGTAGGATGGGTCATCACTCTGGGCTGAAGTTTTAGTGCCTCTGGTAATGTGTGGAGCGCTGTTACAGTTATTGTTGTAGTTTCTATGTTATTATGTTGAGTCGAAATCGACTTATAGCTGACCCTCCAGTGGGTTTTCAGGGGCAGTTAATCACTCAGGGGAGGAGATTGCCCATCTTTCTCCTTCAGGGCATCTGGTGGATTTGAACTGTGTGCCTTTGGGATTGCAGCACAGCTTCTTATCACTAGGTGCACATTATCACTAGTGGCTCATGAAATGTTTGCTCAATGACAAAGCAAACATGTATCTTTGTGAAAAAGTGAGTGGGTGTGTGTCTGTCTACATGTTTGTCTCTACGTTGGTTGTATGTGCTTGTGCGTATCTGTGTATGTATCTGAGTGTGTGCGTTAGGGTCTCTGCGTGCATATGTGGTGGTTCCTGGTGTGTGAATGTGTAGATGGCCCCATGTGTAACTGGTGTCTGTGCCTGAATGTGGACGCTTGTGTGTCTTCACGTGAGTGCTTTGGTGTGGTTGTGTGTCTGAGTACGTGTATGGTGGTGTCTGGGAATTTGTCTGTTCCTGTCTGTGTGACCATGTCTGTATATGGTTGCGTCTGGTGTTGGGGTGTGTGTGCGACTGTGAGTAGGTGTGTGTGACTGTGTCTGGCTGTGTGTAATCATGCATGTGGTTGTGTCTCTGGTGTGTCTGTGCATCTGTGTGATCGTGTCTGTATGTCTGCATGTGGTTGTGTCTGGGGAGAGTGTGTGTGTGTGTGTGTGTGTGTGTGTGTGTGTGTGTGTGTGTGTCTAAATACCTGCGGTTTTCCTTCCTTACCATCCAGCTGCCTGGAATGTCCAAGTCACCAGAAACTGGAGCCAGAATGGGATTCTCAGTCTTTGAGCTGAGCAGGCTGGCTGACCTGCTTGTTGGGCCACGCCTCCTGGGGAAAGGGAAGGGTCGGGGCTCTGGGAGGGGAGAGTTTAGTGGGAGCTCTGAGGGAACTGTTGTGATAACAGGGATATCTTATGTCCTGCCTGGTCCTGTCCCAGGGATGCTGCATGGTTACAGAATAGCCTCAGGCCATGGGCCTCTTGGAAGCCTCAGGAGAAGGGAAAGAGGCCAGGCAGAGCAGAAGGAGGGGGTGGGGACCCAGTCACTGCCTCCACCCGCTGGCCTCTGCTCTCCTCAGGCTATTTCCTGCCGAGGAGGGGGAATGGGGGCCAGCAGTCCCTCTGCTGCTAGTGTGGGCTCCACTGGCCCCAAGTGGAGAAAACAGAGGATGTGGCAGGGAAGAGGGAGCCAAGGAACTCTGCGGCATCTGTCAGTCCTAGCTCAGCCCTTCAGCCTGCACTGACCTTTGCTCTCAAAGGGTCAGAGGCTTCTCTGGCCCTCTGTCCTGAGCCTGAAGCTGGGGAGTGGGGGGGGGTGCTCTTCAGGGAGCTTAAGGGGACACTGGTGGAGATAGAGGTGTGGACCAGGTACTTCCAGCTCCATCCGACTCTGAGGCTTATTCTTTTCCAGAGAACTCCTAGACCCAAGAAACCCTGAGCCTTCCTCTATGGCCTACACAGAGAAACCAAAGAGATAGACAATGAGATGCCAGGACCCCCAGGGTGACGGAGAGAGGGACGGGTAGACTCAGAAAGATAGGGCAGGGCAGCAGGAGGAGGCTGGCCAGAGGGCAGCCACAGACCTAATAGAAACCAGTTAGAGAAACAGAGGCGAGGCTGGGCCCAAAGCCAGTCACTCTTTGGGAGGGGCTTGTTTTTCCAGAAAAAAAGGCACAGGGAGGGGCAGAGGGATGGCCCAACCCTCATTTTGAAAAAGGGGTTCCTCCCCTAGACCAGTCTCCTAGGAGAAATGGGTCTGTTTGTTAGGTTCTGGGAGGGAAGGGGGTTTCTCTGTTCCTGCCAGTCCTCCCTGTTGTTACTCCTCATTCTTGCTTGCTGCAGCTAATGCTGTCTCCTTCCCTTTGCCAAAATCAAGAGTTGGACTGCAGACTTAGGGAGCAGGAGTGACCCTAGTCCAGCAGACAGTGGGGCCTGGGCTGTCAATTCAATCTAAACAGGCAGTCTGAAAGATGCACTAAGGATTTCTTGTGGTTATTCAGGATTTTGGTTTTTTTTTTTTCTTGAGGTTTGCTTAAGTAGAAGGAGTGGGTTTGGTACACAGTATGAGCTCTGTTATTTCACATTTGTTTATGGTACTTTGTAAGTTTTCCCAGAGCTTCAAATTTGTGCCTTCTGTGGGTGGGGATGGAGGGGGGAACTCCCATTCTCTCTCTCCCTCTTCTCTGGGTGGGGGTGGGGGCTCCCATGCCCTGTATTCTTCCTATTTCTCAGGGAAAGGGACTTCCATACCCCCTCCTTCCCTGGAATGACAGTTCCCACACCCCCTTTTTCTTTCTTCCTTCCTCTGGTGGAAGGGTTCCCATTCTCTGGGCTGGGGCTCACAACTCTGGAATTGGGGCTCCCATCCCCCTCTCCCTCCCTCCTTTTCTAAGCTGGAGGCCCCCATTCTCTCTCTCTGTGCCCTACTCTGGTGGGGTGGGGACCCTCAGGAGTCCTATAACTCAGGGTCTGGTTTCAGGAAGGCCAGGCTGGGCCCTGGATGGGAAGAGGCCCAGCCTGGGAGGGAGGGGCTGCTCCAGGGCCTTTGCTCTGGGGCGCCCAGGCAGCGGCTGAGCCCTTCTCCGTACATTCCGTCCCCACCCCAGTCTTAGGGGGCAGGTGCTACTTCGTCTGCACTTCCAGCCACAGAAGTCCAGAAGAGAAGACATGCCACAGCTAATGAGAAGGGTGGGAAGAGCTGGTAGGGGTTCAAAGGCAGCAGACTTCCTGGGGGTCCCTGCTTGAGCCATTTTCAGCTGCCTGACCTAGAGTTGGCAGAAGAGGGCTCCAGGAGGACCTCGCCCAACTGCACCAGGCTGCTGACCCAGGAATGTCCTGGTCCCACTCCAGGCTTGAGGTCTGAGGCTGAGGCTCCACCCCAGAGGTGGACAGAGGAGCCTCAACCCCGAGCCCAACGCTGAAGCAACTCAGGATGGGTTCCACACGTCCCTCCTTCCCCTCAAGGGCTGAGTTTATTCCTTCCCCTCTTCAAGACCTCAGGCGGAGAGGGGGCCGGGCTCTTTCCAGACACTCCCCCTGCATGCCAGTTGAGGATGGGGGAGGCTGTGGGACCAGGGCGGAGAAGGAGGGGTGGTCTGGCTGTCCTGGCCCAGGGCTCCGTGATGTCATAGCGGGTGTTGAAGAAGGGGGAGGGGGCTGGGCTGTTTTTCTGGAGAGTTAGAGCCGGAAGAGACAAAGCAAGGCCAGCGGGCCAGGCGGCGCCATGGAACCGCTGTCCCGAGTCCTGCTTTGGAAACTTATACTTCTGCAGGGTGAGTGTGCAGTGGGCAAGGGTCTGGGTATGTGTGTGAGAGAGAGGGCTCAGGCAACCTGCTGCTCCAGGGCGAGTGGACTCAAGGAGTTCATCTTTCAGGAGTTTCAAGCAAATTTGCCCGTAGGCGATGGAGCCAGGAGGGGGCGGGACACCTCCTTCCCCAGGAAGGGACCAGGTCTAGGGGGCAAGGGGAAGCTCTATCAAAAGAGCCCCAATGGAGGTCGAGGGCCTGGCGGGAGGGGTCCTGGGTTAGACTCCCAGAACTTCCCTTCCAGGGCTGAGGAGCCCAGAGGACCTAGGAGGAGGAGGAGGAGATGGAGGTGGCTTCCAGCCCGTGGTACACACAGCATCCTATGCATTAGAGGCCTCTTTATACTTCTCTCAGCAGAAGTAGTTGGAAGCCAGGAGAATGACAGTGGGTTTGAGGGACTGAAGGGGTCTAGACGGGCTTTGAGGCTTGAAGTCGGCTGGTGTTGAGGGGGGGAGCCCTGGTCTCCCAGGCCCCCTGAGCCCGCCTCCAGTGGCCGCTGACCCGGCACATTCCTCTCGTCCGGGCACTCAGCCACCATCTCTGGAGCACAGCTCAGCCTGGGAGGGCGGGGGCAGGGTCAGTCCCCACCTCTTTGGCCCTGAGTCCCCTCCCCAAGGATAGTCTTGTGTTTGAGGGGCTCCCGGCAGGTGCATGCTTCCCACAGGAGGGTATGCAGGAGCCTGCGAAGAAGCCCCCACAATCGGCCCTGAATCTTGCTCTACTGTCAGGCTTGTGTGGTTTTTAGTGGCCTGGGGTGGCCATGATAGTGACCACTGACTCTGAGAAGTAGCCCCTGAGCCAGCTTGCACAGTGCCTAGCCCTGGCTGTACTGCCCACCTGCTGGCGACCCCAGTTTCCATATTCTTAAAAAGGTAGTCACTGTACCCACAGCCTCGGACAGGAGCTTTGATAGGTATCCTCACCTTGTATCCCCCTGTGTCACAGCACCCCCTCGTGGAGGTGAGGCTCCACCAGATGACAGAGCCTGAAGGGTCCCCTTCAGAGTCTGACTCTTTTTCCCCCTCTCTTTTCCAGGCAATGCTGTCCTGGCCTCCTCAGGTTAGTGACCACCAAAACTCCTGCCCTCCTCTCTTCTGCTAGCCCTCTTCCTATCTTCATGTCCCTTCTCTCCCCTTCTGACTTGTCCCGCCAGGACCTTCAGGGCTGGCGACGGCCGGCAGCTCCCTGGTGTCCGAGGTGACGGTGAACTGGGAAGCCGGCACCGGGGCCGTGCTGCGCTGCCAGAGTCCGCGCATGGTGTGGACCCAGGACCGGCTGCACGACCGCCAGCGCGTGGTCCACTGGGACCTCAGCGGCGGCGGCCACGGCCCTGCGCGCCGGCTGGTGGACATGTACTCGGCGGGCGAGCAGCGCGTGTACGAGCCGCGCGACCGTGGCCGGCTCCTGCTGTCGCCCTCTGCCTTCTACGACGGCAACTTCTCGCTGCTCATCCGCGGTACGCTGGGGGCCACGTGGCGCAAGGGGCGCACGGGCAGGGGCGCACGAGCGGGGGGGGCGCACGAGCAGGGGGCATGGGGTGCGGGGCCGCGGAGTTCATAGCAGCTGAGTTTATGTCCTCTGGGTCTGCAGCTGCGGAGGAGACCGACGAGGGACTGTACACCTGTAACCTGCACCACCATTACTGCCACCTCTACGAGAGCCTGGCCATCCTCTTGAAAGTCACTGACGACCGTGAGCTCCTGTCCCGGCCTCCTGAGCCCCATCCCGCCCCCACCTACCCTTCCCCAGGTCTTCCGGTTGTCACTCACCACCCTCATCCCCCCTCTCATGTTCATCCTGGCATCTTGCTACACCCCTTCTCCATCAGAGTCCCCAGCACAGAACTCAGCAGCACCTTTGGCTGGTCCCCACCTATCCCAGCGGTCAATGGACCCCTCCCCCGCCCCTTCCCAGGGCCCGGGTCCGCCCCGCCCCAAGCTCTGCTCTGACCGCCCCGCCCCCTCAGCCCTGGAGGCCGGCGCGCTCTGGGACGGCGAGAAGGAGGTGCTGACCGTGGAGCTCGGGGCGCCGGCGCTGCTGACCTGCGTGAACCGCGCCCACGTATGGACGGATCGGCACCTGGAGGAGGCGCAGCAGGTGGTACACTGGGACCGACAGCCGCCCGGGGTGCCGCACGACCGCGCCGACCGCCTGCTCGACCTCTACGCCTCCGGGGAGCGCCGCGCATACGGGCCGCCCTTCCTGCACGAGCGCGTGACCGTGGGGACCGATGCCTTTGCGCGCGGCGACTTCTCACTGCGAATCGACCCGCTGGAGCCGGCCGACGAGGGCACGTACTCCTGCCACCTGCACCACCACTACTGCGGCCTGCACGAGCGCCGCATTTTCCACCTGAAGGTCACCGAGCCAGTGGTGGAGCCGCGCGCCCGGGACTCTCCGGGGAACGGGTCCAGCCACAGCAGTGCGCCCAACCCAGGTGAAGAGTGGCCCTGGGGCCCTGGAGAATGCCTCAGAATGGGGCATGGAGAAATAGTTTCCCCACGGCTTGACTGGGCTTGCCTGGCCTTTGCTTCCCTGTTGGGTTCGGCTCTCATATTCAGGGACCTAGGGGTTTGCGGGGTGGGGGGGTGGGGGGGAAGGGGGAAGGCCCCACTGAGTGTGCACTGAACCTGCCCTGAGACCCAGCAGGGGCTCCCATCAGGGCAGGCAGGGGTACCTGCCTGACTCAGCCTGCATCACCCCTGCAGACCCCTCGCTGACACACGGCCACAGCATCATCAACGTCATTGTCCCTGAGAGCCGGGCCCACTTCTTCCAGCAGCTTGGCTATGTGCTGGCCACCTTGCTGCTATTCATCCTGCTACTCATCACGGTCGTCCTGGCAACCCGTAAGCACCGTGTCCACCGCGGAGGTGAGGGCTGGGCCCTCCAGCGTCTGCTCACCTCTCAGTTCAGGGCGCAGGACGCAGGCCTGGCGGAGGGCAGAGTGTAGCGTTAGGAAGGACCCACCAACAGAGATGGGACTGGGGTGCTTACCTGTGCGCTGGGCAGGAGGCAGGAAGCAGGGACCAGCTAGAAGCTGAGCCTCCTCTAATATATGTCTTTCTTTCTCTCAGGATATGCTCATTCAGACAGAAAGTTGGGGAAGTCGAAGGGGTGAGTATTTCCCTCCCTACTAGCCCTTCTGGAGACCCAGTCCCTGTCCTCGCCCCTGCTCTAACTTTCTTTATGCCCCTTCCTCCAGGAAGGATGTGAACATGGCAGAGTTGGCTGTGGTCTCAGGGGACCAGGCTCCTTACAGGGGTGAAGACATCCAACTAGGTGAGGTGGGCCCCAGTCTTGGGCTGGGGAAGAGCCGTGTCTGGAGGGGCCACTCACTGTGATCTCCTGGTGACAGATTACAAAAACAACATCCTGAAGGAAAGGGCTGAACTGGCTCACAGTCCCCTGCCTGCCAAAAACATTGACCTGGACAAAGGTGAGAGTCGCTGGTGAGGGCTCCTTCCTGCCCCATCTCCTCTCAGAGCACTACCCCACCCTGCACCCAGTTCCATGTTCCCTGGGAAGTCCTCTTGCATGTCTGCCCTGAGTATCCCACAAGGAGGGTGGAGTGGAGCACAGATTAAGCCTTGTCCCTTGATTTCCAGAGTTCAGGAAGGAGTACTGCAAATGAAACCATCTGAGCTCCTGGCTGGGCCAGCAGCTCTGCCACCTCCTGTCCTTCCACATTTGAGGACATCTTGTTGACCTCTGTGCGCTTGGTTCCACCAGCGCCCATTCAGCGGCTGGTCCCGCTTTCTTGGAACTCGGCCTAGACTGGTGCAAAGCAGGCTGCCTCCATACCCCTCTCCTGGAAGCCACCCAGTCTCTCAAGCAAGAGTGGGTTCCATGGACTCCTGCCTGGCGCTGTCTCTTCAGCCAGCCCTCGAAGCCTCTGAGGCTCACTGAGAAGTCCGTCCCTCTCCTCCATGCCCCCCCCCTTTAAATTAGCCAAGACTCCTCCAGTGGTTGTCAAGCCTTCAGTACCCCAGCCTCTGCCTGCGAGGGGCCATTCTTGGAGGGGGCTTAGTGGAGATGTTTTCCAGAGGTGACATCCCTGTGACTCTTCTAAGAGGCATGCTGGCAACTCAAAAATCCCTTGGGATCCTCTAGACACCTCCCCTCAGGGGCTATCACCAAGCCCCATTGGGCTGTAACTCATTCCACCTGAGGATTCACCCTCCAGCCTGAAGGTCATTGCCCCTCTGTACTGCTTGGGGTGCCCCATTGCTCTTGCCTCTGCTTTTGACCCCTGGTTTCAGCCTTGTTTCCAACCAACTGCCTTGACACTCACCGGGCTCCATGTGACCTTTAACGGTGACCACCCTCCTGCAGGCCCTCCCTGGGCTCGAGGTGGTGGCCTCTTTTGGCTTCTGCTATTGGCTGAGGACAGGAGAGGAAGGAGGATGATTCTAGGGTGGCCTCTGCTGCTGCTCAGACTCTCCACCTTTGTTCCTCCTGCGGGATCACCGCTGTCACAATAAAGGCCACATCAGATTTTTACAGCCTGGCTCTAGTGTGACTCTGCAGCTCCTCCTTCTCTAGAGGGTCCAGTCGACTTCAGGGATCTCAGGTGTCTTCATCTGAACTTGCACTATCACTCTGTTCCTTAGAGTGGAAGGTCCAGTCTGGGTCTCCTCGAACACGTACCCTGAGAAAGGCCAGTGGAGCCAGTTTTATGTTACTTGCCCCCCGGTTTCAAAGCCATTTCAGAACCTCCTCTGAGGGATTATTTGGACACTGGGGAGGGATCTGTGTGGCTATGAGAACTGAGAAAGGAGGCTCTGTTAATGCAAGTCCTCTGAGGAGCAGCCAACAAGATTAGATGTGCAAGGATAAAGGGGGAGAAAACAGATGTTAACAAGAAGGCCTTCAGACCAGAACACTGGCTTAACACCTCTGAAAGGAGAGGGGCAGGAGGAGCCTAGATAATAGCTCTGAAAAAGTATCACCTGACAAAAAAGGGGCTCTACAAGAGACCACTAGACTGGGCTAACTTCAGTTAGCCTTGCCCGTCCATTCGCTTGGAGCAGGCTGGATGGCATGAATGTGGGGTAGAGTTGGAGCAACAGCTGGGTGGGAGGAGAACTGAGTGGCACATTTTCTTGGCCGCCACAGACCAGTGGCTAAATGCTAGTTATTGAAGCCTGTGTCTTCTCATCCCTGGCCTACCTTCCAAGGCTCTCCCAGGACAACAGGGAACAGGAAAGGATGAGGGACATCCACAGGATTCCACAGTGGCAAAGGATGGGGAAGAGGCCAGGCTGGGGGTGTGATCTCCCTCCCAGCCCAGTGACTCTGGGCCCTTCAGTGGTTGCCCTGTCACTAGACAATGTCTCCCATAACAACTCATACCCTGACCACAAACTTGCCCTGGGCAGAGCCCCAGTTGGATTATGTTAGTGCCAGTGCTGGGATTAACCACCAACCTCCAACTCACTGTGGTTTGGAACAAGTGGCAACTGGGAGAGGGAGACCCTGGAGGCTGAAAGAAAGCCTGGGGCCTAAAATGACCACATCTATGCGCATGTCACCAGCCCTCTGACCAGAGCTCCCCAGATGAGCTTTCAGAGTTTGCCTTCTTTGTTCTTGTGCACCCAGCAAAGAGCCAGGCACCTCCTTCTTCTAAATCATTCTGCTTGGAGTCCTCAGTTTACCACAGAATGAGAGAGGTCGGACTCTGGATCCAGCATCAGTGGCGTTGAGCTGGCAGAATGGATTGCTCACTCTTCTCATCGGAGGAGAGGAACGGGTGTCATGACCTTCAGCTAGTCTCATCTGGGGGTTAGACATCAGCCTGGGCTAGGGCATTGGCAATCACCCTTTGGTCACTGCTCAGAGCCTGGAATAAAAATGACCAGACAGGTAGGACATCTTACGGTTCAGAAGGGACAAGGATTGTCTGATGTATACTGTCACTGGGACATCATAGACTCCACTTTCACTTGGGCAGCGTGCTAGGGCTTCATTCCTCCCCTCTCCCACCAGCATGGGACTCCCTCTAGCGGCCTTAAGTCTCCTAAGGCGAGGCCTGAGGTCAGTTGGAATTGCCCAGGCAAGGAGGAGATCCTTACTCTCGGCTGTAAGAACCTTCTAGGACACAGGAGCTCATAACTGCCCACGATAAGCCCCAGCTGTCGTTTTGGGTCACCATATACAGGCTAGCACATTCATACTCATGTCCATTTAGAGCTGGTGTTTCTCTGAGAGCTGGAGGGATCCCACAAGAGGGTGCACACGCTCATAACTGACGCGGGGATGCAGAATGGTCAAGCACCGCCGGCTCCTGGATTGGACACAAAGTATTTTTGAGGGGGCAGGCACCTGTGTCAGTTTAAGGCTGGTGTCTCTCAGAACCCTCATGGGGTCTCACAGAGGATGCACGAACTCAGAATTGGCGCGGAGGCGCAGAATGACTAGGCACCCCCAGCTTTCAGATTGTACCCAAAGAATACTCAGCTTCTCAGGGGTGACTCTCCCGCGGCTCATCGATGTGGCCAGGGCGCCTCTGAACGCCAAGCACCTGCAGACTCAGATGAGAAGACTGAGAATCCGTGAGGGAGATTCCTCACAGAGCGGGGCAGGGCTTAGAATGGTCCCAGGGGCTGGTCTCTTTCTGACAGCTAGGGGCGTGACATGCAGATGAGGCAGAGGCGGGGCCTGCTGAGGATCCGCCCATCCGACCTGAGTAGGGAAACAAGGGTTTGGCCTAGGGAAGAGGAATCGGACCGGGTCCTGAATGCAGGGTGCTCGGGACCTGGGGAGAGTGGAGGAAAGGGCTCCGCCAGGCCGGACGCGCGCGCTCACAGGCTCGCGATGACTAGCACGCACGCACGCGTGCGCAGCCTGCACCCCACCCCTCAGGTGACGTAAGGCCCCGCCTCCGCTCCCGGGCGCCCCCAGGTGGCCGTGAGCTTGGGCCTCCGGCCGGTCGGTCCCTTTAACTGCGCGGCCCGAGGGGGCGGCGGCGGCGCGGGG
>NW_006399795.1:16764005-16842499 GCF_000299155.1 Elephantulus edwardii
GAGCCGCGGGCTGGGCCCTGAGCGCCGCGCGGGCCCGGTGCCCGCCGCCTGCCGCCGCGCCATGGCGGAGACCAAGATCATCTACCACATGGACGAGGAGGAGACGCCGTACCTGGTCAAACTGCCCGTGGCCCCGGAGCGCGTCACGTTGGCCGACTTCAAGAACGTGCTCAGCAACCGGCCGGTGCACGCCTACAAATTCTTTTTCAAGTCCATGGACCAGGACTTCGGGTCAGTGGGTGCACTGGACTGTGCGGGCCGGGCTGTCCTTCCGCACGCGCGGGCTGGGGAGGACCAGGGCCTGGTGCCCGCCTGTGGGCGTGCTCATGTGTCTGCGCACCTGTCTGTGTCGGCAGGGCCTTGGGGGGGCCTGGGCCTGTGAGGGTGCACAGTAAGCTCCGAGCCTGGACCTGCCTCCCGCCTGTGTGCACTGGTCTGAGCGGTCTGGGTTTCTTGTGAACCTTGGAGGCCTTGCGGATAGCTGGCGTGAAGGGTAGATCCACCTGCCTGGCCCTGGGCTGGCCATCGGCCCTGACATCTGGATCAGAGGTCTGAGAGCTGTGGACACGGGATTTGAGGGTTCTGGCTGCACCTGTAGGATCTGGGCCCTGTGTGCCCAGTGTAAGTTTCTAGAGCCACGCAGGGAACCATCTTGACCAAAAGTCTCATCTTGACACCTGTCGGGGCCTAGAGTCAGCTGCCTATTTCTTATGGAGAGTGTGCATTGAGTGGCCCACCTGACCAGGACAGGTGGTCTGTAGTGTGTGTAGTTTATGGGACTAGGGCAGGGTCAGGGATAAGGTGGACATAGTGGAAGTCCGAGCAGGGCTCAGCCACCCAAGAGATCTCCTGGTAGGAATGGGAGAATAGGCAGGGCAGCACAGAAACCTGTCAACTGGGATCTGCACAAGTTTCTTGGAGTTCAAAACAGGCTCCTCCCAGCCCTTCCTCCAAAGCCTGAAAACCGAAGGTGGCCGAGATTGGCTAGGGACGTTGGCTCACCCACTCTTGCCCAGGGTTCCTGACTTGGAAGGCGGGTGTAGCTCGGCCACACAGCCCTTGCCTTCCCTGAGGAGCCTGGCCTTCTGCTGACTCTCAGCTCCTGGGTCTGTGTCCCTGTGGTGACTGTCCCAGGTCAGGGGACTTCCCTCTTGCACTTGTCTGGGCCCCTGGGACTGTGCCCACACAGACTCCAGTAACCCGAGTCCCCAGCTCGGCAGTGTTGCAAGGGGGGCATGCAGAGGCCCCGTTGGTAGAGCAGGTGTGCCCTGGCTGCCTGCAGACCAACCCAAGTCCTTGTGTGCGGCGACCTCCAGGGACTTTGACATTGAGGCCGTTTCCTGGACGTTGGCTTGCACAGGCCTTGGGCAGGCCCAGGTCAGACCAATCACAGGCCGCAGTGGTTCTCAGGGGGTCCTGAGCGACTCAGAACTACTGGAAGCTCTGCCCCCCTCCCTGTTACCAGGGAGAAGCCAAAGGGTAGGGTGTAGCCTTGGCAGTCCCTGAAGGCTGATCCCCCCCTCCCACCACTGTCTTTCTTGCCTGCTCAGGTAGGAGCTCTGTCTGAGATGGGGGGTGCCAGCTGTACTTCCATCTGCTGGATGACCTAAGGCAGCTAGTAAACCTCTCTGGGCCTGGGTTTCTTTGACTGTGAGAACTAGGTAAATGGATTTCCGCCCCCCTAAAGTCACATTGCACTTTGCCATGGATAGAAGCTATCATAGATAGCTGCTGTAGATTGAAAGGCATAGCATGAAGCCCCCAGGCTGCCACCCTTGAGCTGGCTCTAAGAGAGCCTTGCCAATATTGCTGTGCCCGCCCCCACCCCCAGGCTATAGAGATCATCCAGGGTCAGGAGACAGCCACCTCACCCCCGGCAGCCACCCATTGTGGAGGTGGGAAGGGTCAAGTGTACTGACCCAGAAGTGGGGTGGGCAGCCCTAGAGCTGGAAGCAGATATTATTCTTAGGTTGACTGTATGGGGAGACAAGCTTGGGACTAGCTGGGGTGTAAGGGAAGGAGGTGGTCAGGCCTTCCCTAGGGAGAGTGGGTACAGGAGTGGGGGGAACTTGGATGTGAAGGTACCCCCAGGCTGATGGGAGGAAGGCTGGGAGGCAGACAGGGCCACTGTGGAGCCTCTGTGGGGATGTGGGGCCTGAGCTAAGATGGAAGAGTGAAGAGGAGACAGACGGGTACAGTGGACAAGCAGGGTGGAGCTCACCTTGTTCCCTCCCTAGATCCTTGGCTGTCAGTCTGGTGGTCTCATCTCAGAGACCCAGGGGAACCACCACACCCACCCCAACTTCTCCCTTCCCTCTCCTAAAGTCCCACCTACAGCACTTTTCTATTGGGATGGATCTGTAATACGCACACTTTAATATAAATCATAATTTGGGGCTCACTCTGGACATGAAGTGGATGTGGCTCTAGGTTGGGAAAAGGGAGGGCGGATTGAGCTGAATGGGGATGGTGGCCCCAGTTTGGGGGTGAGAGGTGTGGCCTCAGTTTGGGGGTTAGTTCCAACCTATGAGGAATGAAGGGCTCGTCCCCACTCCCCAAATGTATCACTGGCCAACTCAGTGCAGCGCTGTACCCTTCCCGTATACGAACAGCCAGCACTTTCCATGTTGAGTCCTCCTTATTCTGAACTAAGGCCCTAAAAAGTTGGATGGGGTATAGGGGGCAGAGGCAAGACTGAGGAGGGGGCTCTGGGTTTGTGGCAGCCTGGCCTGGGAGTTCTGGGCCAACTTTCAGGTTTCATAAGTGTTGGGTACAGGGAGGGTGTTGACTATCACAGGAGTGTATGGTTGATGCCAGGTCAGCTGGACTTGGCACTGGGCTTGTCTGCCGGGTGCTGGCCCTAGCACCTGTGTATCAGAGGGACGGTGACCCAGGCTGGGGGCAGGTGTCAGATGGCACCCTGTGTCCATGTGGAGGGTTCTGGGCAGGGTCAAATGCTTGTTTGGCCCAGACTCTGCTGTCTGTCCAGCACCTGGTCAGGGACAACTCCAGCCTCTGGGAGCAGCTCCTGGAATAGAATGGGGTTCCCAAGTTCCCCTAGAATATTTGGGACCTGGGGGACATCCCCACCGCATTCTATGCTGGTTCTGCTATGTCCTGCTCTGTGGCGGGCAGGGTGTAAACCATGGGGTGGGCTCCTCTAGCCCTGGGTGGGCTCTCCCACCTGGGAGGACTGGCTAGGTGGTGCTGTGTCCCTTGGGAGCCAGGCAGCTGCCTCCCTTGTCTCTGAGAGCAGATTCCTCACCCAGGTTGGTCTGTGGGGGTGTTGGGTGGGTCCCACAGCCACAAGTTCAAGCCACCCACCCACAAGTTCGAGGTTAACTGGGAACTTGCCAAGAATCCTGGGGTGGGGACCAAATACTGAGGCTAGGTGCCCCCTAGGTGGGTGCCCCAAGTGTTGATAGAAGCTAGGCTCCTGGGGCTGCTGCCCTAACCCAGTAAGCCCTAGTCTGTGAGGCTGCCAGGACTCATACCCTCACATTGGGCACAGCCAACACCACTAACCCCTCAGAGGAGTAGAGGGCTGCAGGGGCTCAGCACCAGCTCTTCTGTGTGGGTGGGGTGGGAGCAGGGCAGGATTGGCCCATTGGGATCTGGGCTGGCCCAGTCACCTCCCTTCCTGCTCCTCCAGCCTGGCTGGACCCAAGGCCTGTGGTTCCTCCAGTCCTGACCTCAGGTTGGAGGGTGAGCCCAGGGCAGGAGGCCCTGGGAGGGTAAGTGGGGGGACACAGAGTCCTTGAGCCACCTCAGGTGAATGGATAACCTCTGGAAACTCACGCCTCCCGGTGCTGCAGGCGGGGAGCTTCCCTGAGCTGGGTTTCTTCAACAAGATGGAGCAGGAGGAGTTCTCCTGGGCCCAGGCCTCCTGTGGGTGACTCAGAGGGCTGGGGTGTGGCAGGGAGGGGCCACCACCTGGCTCACCTTGGGGTGGCATGTTGGGTGCTGAGACAGGAACAAAGTCCTTCTGGGGTCTCTGCTGTGGGTATTCAGAGAGGGTGCCCTTATCCCAGTACTTCCCAAGGGAAAGTCCCACTGGCTCCCTGTCCATGACCTACAGCCAGAGGCCTCAGGTTTTTCTCTGAGCCAGCCCACATTCCATGGCCCTCTCGACCCAGAGGCTGGGGCAGCCTGGCCCAGCGGGTTGGGTGTCAATAGGAGTTGGAGTGTTTTGTGAGAATGTCCCTCTGCCCACTGAGGGGTCTGTTATTGGTGAATACGTGTTAGTCCAGGGGAGGTATTGAGGAGAGATGATTTAGGGTCTCTCCCGGTGGGTACGGTCACCAGGGGCTTGTCCCCCTTGGCGGGTGCCAGGGGCAGGCAGAGCAGGGGCTGCCCTGCAGCTGCATCCTGCAGCCTGAGGCCTGTTTCCTGCCAGGTGTGGATCCAGGCCTTGCCGGGCTCCGGCTCCCATTTCTCTGCTGGGGCCAAGTTTTGGGCGTGGAAAATCCTGTCTGCTGGGCAGCAACTCCAGGAGGGCAGAGCATTCAGGCACCTCCTGGCCACCCTGCCCCTGCCCCCAGCTCCTAAGGAGGCCATCATATGGATCATTTGGGCCCCAGATCCCAGCCCCAACCCTCTGACTGGGTAGAGCCAGCTGCTGCCCTCACCCTTGTGGACCCTGATGCCTGACTTCCTGTCCACCCTCCTCCTAAGACCTGTGGGTCATCTGGTCTCCTTCCTCTGAGCGTCACACTGGCCCTTTGCACTTTACCTAAGTCTGTATGGAAAGTAGGGGGAATGTGGCTACAGGGTATAGTGGGGTCTCCAGCCTCTCTGTGAATGAGCCATGCTCACTGTATCCGCTGCTGGCTTCCATGCCATGAGTTGGGGCTGTTCCAGAGGGGGTCACGTCTGTCTCCCAGGTGGGCACGCCAGGAGGGTGGCAAAATGCCATAGAAGTGTTCATAGTATGCATGCATGCAGGTGTGGATGCGTGTATGCATGTGTGTGTCAGTGTGGGTAGCGTGCACTTACACATGCATGTGCTTGCGTTCTTGTTGGGGGGGGGTGTATAGGAGGTAAGAGGAAATAGTTTGATAGTAGCATCCAGAGATTGATAGAAGTGAAGACAGAGGGCAGGAATGAGTCCTGGGCACCTAAAAATGTGGAGTTGCTGGTCCTGAGGTGATGGGAGTGGGGAGAAGGGAACAGGCATAGCTGTAACTGAGGAAGAACTAGAGATGTCCTTGATGAGACTGGGCTACAAGTCTGGTCTGACTAAGGCCCCAGGGGAGGCACCTAGGCTTCCAGGCCAGGGCTGGCCAGGGCTGTGCACGTGGTGTGTGGTCAGATAAGCAGGGTTGGGGCCTGGACCCGTGTAGATGGAGTGGCAAGGCCAGGGGCCAAGGCCGTCCCTGCAATGTGTGTTTGGTGTTCACTGTCTGTCAACAGTTCTCTGACCTGAGGCAGGGACCTGGGGGAGGTGAGCCCGAGGTGGCCAGGAGGCTGACCCTAGAGCTGTGCAGGAGCCCTAGGGTGGCCCTCTGTGGTGCTGGGGAGTGGGAGAGGCAGGTTTGGACCCCAAGAAGAGGGTGTCGGGCCTGCAGAGTGTGACCTAGGGAGTATGGCTGAGCTTCCTGGGGGCTGGTGGCGCAGAGGGTGTGGAAGGTGCTGTAGGCATGGGTGGGCATCTGTGTCTCTCTCGAGCCTCTCAAGGCAGAGACAGCAGAGCTTGCTGGGTGATGAAGTAGGGGTTGAGTCTTTTGAACCCATCAGTGGGAAGACTGTCATTCTGGTGGGAAGTGGGACATCCTGCCCATGACCTTTCTTCCCCAGGGTGGTGAAAGAGGAGATCTCAGATGACAATGCCAGGCTGCCCTGCTTCAATGGCCGAGTGGTCTCCTGGGTGAGTCTGGGGTGGCCCCCACCCACCTGTTCCGCATAGGAATGCCTCATGGGAGTAGGGTTACTCACTGTGGGGGACGGACCCCACAGGCACAGGACTTGGGGTAATTGAGGCCTGTACCAGGGGGTCTCACCTGGGGATGATCTGGAGGTGAAGGGTAGGGTGGTCTGAGGCAGGGGGCAGAGTCCCAGGTGAGTAGGAGTGTTCTGGGGAAGGGAAGGTGGTCTGGGAGCTGATAGGAATCTCTAAGCACCCCTTCTTTTGCAGCTGGTCCTGGCTGAGGGCGCACACTCAGATGCGGGGTCTCAGGGCACGGATAGCCACACAGACCTGCCCCCACCTCTCGAGCGGACGGGGGGCATTGGGGATTCCCGGCCCCCCTCCTTCCAGTAAGCACTCCTGTGGTACTCCGAGGGCCTGAGGGCCTGTTGAATTACAGAAAGGCGGCCTATGGTGACAGGGTGGCTGAGGAGAGTGTGGCCGAGGGGGAGGGTGGCAGAGGGGGAGGGGGACAGAGGGGAGGGCGGCTGAGGGGGAGGGCGGCAGAGGGGAGGGTGGCTTAAGGGGAGGGTGATCTTGGGGAGGGTGGCGGCCGGGGGGAGGGCAGCCAAGGAAAGGGCAATCTTGGGGAGGGCGGCCAGGGGGAGGACAGCCGAGGAGAGGGTAGCAGGCAGTTGGAGCTTCACCCTGTAGTGCTGGTGGTGCGGCGAGAGTCCCTAAAGTAGAGGAGGGGCTGAGGGCAGGCACAGTGGCCCAGGTGTTGGCACTGGGCAGTGACACGCGTTTCTCATCGGCACAGCCCAAATGTGGCCAGCAGCCGAGACGGGATGGACAACGAGACTGGCACCGAGTCCATGATCAGCCACCGGCGGGAGCGAGCCCGACGCCGGAACCGTGAGGGCCGCGAGGACGGTAGCGTGGCTGCCGCCTTCCACCCCCAAACCCTAAACCTCATTCCAAGCACACACACACACCCTCCCTGGTACCCTCCATGGAGTGCCTTTACTGCTCCATCTCCTAGAACAGTGGTCCTGGCGCCCCAGGTCGAGGCCTCAGGCCTAACTTCCCAGGACCCCCACATGACATGCCCCCCTCCCCAGCCTCTGCAGCTTCCCAGATCCCTAGAGAACAGGAGCTCAGTGATTCTGTAACCTCCAGGGACCCCCTTGACAACTCCCCCTGCCTTCCCCACAGCCTCCCGGACCAACGGGCACCCGAGGGGCGAGCGGCGACGGGACTTGGGCCTGCCCCACGAGAGCGCGTCCACTGTGATGAGCAGCGAGCTGGAGTCCAGCAGCTTCATTGATTCTGACGAGGAGGACACCAGCCGGTGAGCGGCCGTGTGGGGACCATGTTACCTGCCTGGGCGTGCTGAGGGTCAGTGCAGGTGTGCTGAGGTATGCATGCGTGCATGAGTGGCGTGAGCATATGTGTGTGTGCCTGTGCACATCTGTCTGTGTCTCTGTATACATGTGACCAGGCATGAATGGGCTTACAATAGAACACAGATCCGTGTGTGTGTGTGTGTGTTTTAAATGTTCTAGGCTCAACACTGTGTGCAGATAGGGAGCTGAACTTTATAAGCAAACTCAACTCTGGTCCACCCATTAGGGAGAGGGTGGGTCCAAGCTCCTAACCCCTACTTATGCAGCTCCTCTCTCAGGGAGAGCTCCTCACCTGCACCTTCTCCAGCCATTGTCCTCATTTGTCTGGGAGGAGGGGACAACACATTAGTCCCTCCCCTGATCGGGGTTCATACCTGACCCCCATGCCTTCCCAGGCTGAGCAGCTCCACGGAGCAGAGCACCTCCTCTCGGCTGATCCGCAAGCACAAACGGCGGCGCCGGCGGCAGCGTATGCGACAGACAGACCGAGTACGTGCCTGGGGATGGGGTGACAGGAGAGCGGGCCTGGGGGCTGGGACCTGGGGTCAGCACCCCTCACCTTGCCCCCATCCCTCCAGGCCTCATCTTTCAGCAGCATCACGGACTCGACCATGTCGCTGAACATCATTACTGTCACGCTCAACATGGGTGAGGGCTTCAGGGGCACCGTCCTGCTTTCTTGCCCACCCTGATTGCGGCCCCGCCCATCCACCACCTGTCCACTCACAGCCTCACCCTCCCTCCGCCTGACCTGCTCCCACACAGAGAGGCACCACTTCCTGGGCATCAGCATCGTGGGCCAGAGCAATGACCGCGGGGACGGTGGCATCTACATCGGCTCCATCATGAAGGGAGGGGCCGTGGCTGCCGACGGCCGTATCGAGCCTGGTGACATGCTGCTGCAGGTGCGGGGCCCGGTGTCCACTCAGTTGCTGACCCGAACCCTCACCAGCCCCCTAGTTCCCGCTGCTGTCACTGACTCTGGTCCCTGGCCCCACCCTACCCCAGGTGAACGATGTCAACTTCGAGAACATGACCAATGACGACGCAGTCCGGGTGCTTCGGGAGATCGTGTCACAGACGGGGTGAGGCCTACAGAAGTGGGGGGCTGGCCTTGGGACCTCACAATTTACGTGACTCACTCCAACCACCCCACAGGCCCATCAGCCTCACAGTGGCCAAGTGCTGGGACCCAACCCCCCGGAGTTACTTCACCATCCCAAGGGGTGAGTGACCCTGAGAAGGGCGGTGGTGGGGGGGGGCAGGGAAGCACCTGGCCCAGCCTGAAGGTCTGTCTTCTCTGTGCCCTGTGTTCCACCCTCTGTTTTCCTGCCTGTCATCTGTCGTCCATGGCTCTCAGCTGACCCGGTGCGGCCCATCGACCCAGCTGCCTGGCTGTCCCACACGGCGGCACTGACTGGCGCCCTGCCCCGCTATGGTACGAGCCCCTGCTCCAGCGCCGTCACGCGCACCAGCTCCTCCTCACTAACCAGCTCTGTGCCTGGCGCTCCGCGTAAGTGGTAGCTTTGGGCCCCACCTGGGCCCTGGGCACACGCACTCACACCATGGCACAGCACACCAGACCTGCTCCAATGCTCTGCATGGGGGCCAGTCCTGACGAGGGACCAGGATGCTCCCGGATCACCCCCTCTCCTCGTGGACACGCGGGGTACTGGCCTGACACACCTATCCCTGCAGACTCTCACAGAGCGCACACAGACACAGTGTTCACACCTGTGTCTGCCTCCTGTATTCTACAGACATCCTCATCTTCTCTCCCCACTTATCCCCACCGGCCCCCACCTGCCTCTCTCCACCCCGTGAACCCCCTACAGCCCTCTATATACGTCACACCCCTGTACCCCTATGCCCTAGCACTTTTCATACCCTCTCATGCCTCCCCTCGCCCCATCACCTCCTCATGTCTCCACTCCCTACACCCCCCCCTTATGTCTCTGTTCACATCTTGTGCCCCCTGAACTCCATTCATCCCCTGCACCCTCTCATGTCTCTATAGTCACCCACTGTACTCCTCCATTCCTCCATTCACCCTGTGCTCTTGCTTCCCAGCGCTCTGCAATGCGAGTGATAGGTGTGGAGTCTGGGCCAGCCCCCAGCGTCCTCCATCCATTGTGAGGGTGGGAAGAGGTGGGTGCATGAACGTGGCCCCCACTCTGCTTTTCTGCCACTAACAGGACTAACAGCCCCATGGCTAGCAGAAGATGGTGGGAATGGGGGACACAGCCTGCCCATTGAACTTTTTCTGAGGAGTGGGAAAGACCTCACCTTGGGTTTGAGTCCAGGATTCCCATTAAAGTTCCCAGAAGGGGGGACATGCAGTTCTACCTCTGCCATGCCCAGTGTCTGGCTCCAAGGGTTTTCTTTCAGGACTTTCTTCACTTGGGGTAGGGCTACTGCCCTCACATCTGCCCCTGAGAGGGATGCAAATATAGCTCCTGACCAGGGTCCCTCCCAGCCCTTTAGAGGGGTGAGGCCACAGCTCCTTCAGCCCTCAGGAGAGGTGCAGCAAACCCTTCCACCTGCCAGAGGCCCATCCCCCGACCCCCAGACCCATGCCTTGCAGAGCTGGAGGAGGCACCCCTAACTGTGAAGAGTGACATGGGCGCCGTCGTGCGGGTCATGCGGCTGCCGGACTCAGGGCTGGAGATCCGAGACCGCATGTGGCTCAAGATCACCATCGCCAACGCCGTCATAGGTGAGTGTGGAGGCTGGGAGGGCAGGCGGGTGAGGCAGGGCCTGGGCTGGCCAGGGCCCGGGCTAGCCCTGAGTGCCGCCGGGTGCCACAGGGGCGGACGTGGTGGACTGGCTCTATGCCCACGTGGAGGGCTTCAAGGAGCGGCGTGAGGCGAGGAGGTACGCCAGCACCATGCTGAAGCACGGCTTTCTGCGGCACACCGTCAACAAGGTCACTTTCTCGGAGCAGTGCTACTACGTCTTCGGGGACCTGTGCACCAGTGAGTGGGGCCAGGGATTGGGGGACGTGGAGAGCCACAGGGCAAGGAGATGCCTGCTCCCCACTCATCCAGTGTACCCACTACTCCTCTCCCTGCCAGATCTCGCAGCCCTAAACCTCAACAATGGCTCCAGTGGGGCCTCAGATCAAGATACGCTGGCCCCGCTGCCCCACCCAGCTGCCCCTTGGCCGCTGGGCCAGGCCTTCCCCTATCAGTACCCAGGGCCTCCACCTTGCTTCCCACCTGCCTACCAGGACCCTGGCTTCAGCTATGGCAGCGGCAGTGCTGGTAGTCAGCAGAGTGAAGGTGAGACCCCTGTCTGGCCCCTCACTGCCCCCTTGCTGCCCCCGCCGCCTGGCTCTGCCCCTGCCTGTCCCCGCTCCCCTCTGATTCCTGCAGCTCTATGCTTGAACCATGGGCAGGATCTTTTTGGATGGGGCAAGGACCAGGATATCTGGGAAGTGTGGGTCTCTTGAGGCCATAGTCAGTATGTGAGGGGCAGGGCAAGGAAGTGTCTGAGGCAGGAACAGCCAGCTCACCCTCTTAACCTCTCTGGATGGTAGACTAGGAGGAGCCTGAAGGAACAGGGCACATTAGGGCTGGTGGTCCAGGTGTGGGGGCGGGCAGATGGGAGGGCAGTGGGAGTGGCTTAGGAACCACACAGGTAAGGGTGGCTGGAAATAGCAAAGGACTTCAAACATGAGCAGGCCCTCATTTGGGGGACAGTCCCTCATTAGCCACTGTCTAGGCCAGCCCAAGGACACAGTGGTGAAGACAGCGCCCTGCCTGTGGCGTGTGCAGCCTGGTGAGGAGCGCTAGACGCTGGGAAGCCAGGGAGCCAGACAGTGGAGGGGACAGACAAGAGCCTGCTGAAGCTGAGGGCTGAAGCCGAGTGGGGGACCAGGGAGCCGAGGTGACCTGGAGGCCTGGGGAAGAGGGGAGGAGTGACTCAGGAAGCTGGGGGGCAGCCTCAGAGAGCTGGGATAGATGGGTGGTCGTGCCCAGTGCTGTGGTGCCCAGGGGCGGCCCTGGTGTGTAACTCTGCTATCCCTTGTTTTGTGCTGAGCAAGCGTTAGACTGAAGCTCTAGAGGAGAGGACCCTCAGGGCCGGTAAGCCAGGGGCCCTCTCGGCGTCCCTGTCGGCGTGACCCTGGCCACCCATGTCCTCAGAGTCCCTCCCCTGGGAGTCTGCTGAGCGAGGCGGGGCATAGCTGGCCAGGGCCCTGGGGGGTAGGGAAATGGGTGGGGGCAGCAGGAGGGCCATCGGGTATTCTAGAACCTCAACCGTGACTCAGTTTCTCAGCTCGGGTGGGGCTGGGGTGAGGCATGGGGCGCTGCATGGCCCCTGGAACATCTCTGCTGCCCGCTCTGCTCTCCACCCTCGCTGACTACTCCCTTGCCTCCCCTGGGTGGGTCCCTTCCTTGGTCTCTGCATGGCTGGGACCCCCTCCTCAGTGTGCACTCCACCTGGATCCTGTGGGCAGGCTGGACGTGTTGGGCCTGACCCTAATGGGCTGTCTCTGCTCCTCCGTTCCCAGGAAGCAAGAGCAGCGGGTCTACCCGAAGCGCCGGTGGGAGCAGCCGTCGGGCCTTGGGGCGTGAGCAGGAGCGCCGGGCGGCTGGTGCGGGAGGCAGTGGCAGTGAGCTTGACCCCACAGCACTGAGTGGGGCGGGCAGCTGGCGGGAACGCCCGGCCAGCCAGCTCAGCCATGGCAGCAGCCTCCGCAGCCAGGCTTCAGCGGTTGCACCTGGGCTGCCTCCCCTGTGCCCTGTGGCCAAGGCGTACGCAGCGGTGGGCGGGCCCCCTGGGGGCCCACCTGTGCGGGAGCTGGCATCTGTGCCCCCTGAGCTCACAGGCAGCCGCCAGTCCTTCCAAAAGGCCATGGGAAACCCCTGCGAATTCTTCGTTGACATCATGTGACCAGCGGAGAAAGTGCCTTCAGCCCTGGCCCAGTAGAGGGCGTGGTGGGCCCCATGCGTGGATCATCAGCGAGCCCACCTGCCGTGGTGGGCCACCCACCTGGGGCTGTGTGTGTGGGCTTGCCTTAGTGACAGCTGGGCCTCAGATGGTCCCTGTGTATCCAGCAGAGGACACAGGGTGGGCAGGCCTGGCCAGGGGTAGGGGCAGGGAGTGTAGGGAGACACTATGGTCTGAGCTTGGTGCCCCATCGGCTCCTGGGTCTCTTCCTGTAGCTGGGGTGCTGTTCTGACTCCACAGACTTTAGCCAGAGCTGGGAGGCAACCCCAACTCAGGCTCCCATTGGTGTGACCCATCCACTGGCCTCCCTTCATCTGGAGGCGCCCTTTCCCCAGGAGGAAGAAGACCCCCTCAGTCCTCATGCAGCACAGGCCCCTCCTTGTTCTGTCCACTTGACCCAGGCCCAGGGTCCTCTTGTCGTAGGAATCTGAGCTCACCTGTGGTTGCCCAGGGCAAGGATCTAATTTATTTATTTATTACCTGGCCCCCCTGCACTCTGGAGAGCGGCCAGCAGCCCGCTGGGAAGAACAGGCTTGCACCTTCTGCCTGCCCCGCCCCCACCCTGGGGCACAGATGCGGGGCACACAGAAAGTAAGTGGAGAGGAAAGGAAGAGCCAGCCCAGCCTGGTGTGTGTAGGGGGGCATGGGTGAGGAGACACGGCTGGGCCGGGATGGAGAGGGGACATGACTGAGGGGCAGGGGCCCACTCACCCACTACCCTTCTCCCACCCCTGCCTGCACAGGCTGCGCTGTAGATACTGTATCAAAGTACAAGAGTCTGGATAGTTAATATATAGCTGCTCCATGTAAATGCTGCTGCCCTGTAAATGCTATTTTAAACACTAAAAAAAGCGTTTAATTTTATGGGATTGATGTGTGGCTGTGTCCCTTCTTCCTCTGCCTGTTGTAGGGCCCTGGGTACCACCCTCAGGGACGGAGAGAACTGACCCAGGCAGCCCGCTGTGCTCTGTCCCAGGTGCTGGCTGCTGCTGGGGTCCTAGCGGGTAGCTGTCAGTGGTGCTGGCTTCTAGCTTCAGGGGTCCCAGTGGCTGGCGCTGGCCACGGTGCTGACCCCCACTGCCTGGGCTCTGTCCAAGGTGCTGGTGGCTGTCTATCCCTGTTCTACTTGCTAGGGTCTCAGGAGAAGGAACGTGGTACCGTTCCCCTCTGAGTGGTGCCTGCCCTGGGACCCCTGGTGGTGGGCAGGCCGGTGGAGGGGCTGCACCAGGCTGGTGGCTGGTTTCACTGGCTTCCCTCTCATGTGATGCCCCGGATCAGGTGTAAGCTGGTTGTGTCCAAGTGAGGTTCCCAGCTCGGGTCTCAAATAGTCCAGCCAGAAGCTTCCCATTGAGGGCCACTCTCAGAGTTTCAGGGCTCCAGGACTCTGTAGGGTCACATGGGCTTCCATCAGAATGTGAGCCGGGGCCACTCACTCTGTAGAGACAGACAGACAGACAGAGACTGACTTGTGGGGCCCAGGTCCCTTGCACACAGTGTTAGACCTGGGGTCAGAGTTGTGGGGTCAAGGTCAGAAGTTGCATTTGGGTTAGAACTTAGGGCTGAGGAGGGGGGGGTCCCAGAATCAGGGCATGGGCTGGGGTTTAGGGCTTGGTGATCTCTATTGGGCTGGGGTGGCTGGGGGTGAGTTCACAGGACCAGGAGTCACTAACTCCTGGTTTCCTTGAGTCTCCCTTGCAACCCCAGACCCCTCTCCCAGGAAGAACTCGGGGGTGTTGAGTGCTGGACACCATAGCAGCAAGTAGCACTTGGGCAGGTGGACAGCAGCCAGGATGCCCAGAACGCAGAGAAGGATGGCGCTCATCTGCACAGCGGGCTGATAGGCCATGTGCACGTTAGCAAGGATGGGTACAAAGGAGATCCAGATGATGAAGTAGGCCAGCATGGCAAAGGTGAGCCCTCGCGCGCGGTTGTAGCGGCCAGGCCTGCTCTGCACCAGGAAGGTGCCCAGAAAGCACAGGAAAGCCAGGGTGGCGTTGACGGTGTGCACCAAGCCGAAGCCAATCCAGGAGCGCACATGGCAGTGTATCAGTACCTCCTGGGGCAGCACCCACCAGTTGGTGACCACCTCAGGGGGGAAGGCCACCAGGTACCAGGCACACAGGGCGGCCTCAGCCAAAACTGCCAACAGTACCACGAGCCAGGCCCCCAGGCCTCGAAAGTGGCCCTGCAGCCGCTCCAGCCAGCTTTGCGGCAGCTCTGACTCCACAAATGTCTCGGCTGCCTGCAGGAAGAGCGTGCTCAGGCAGCCTGTCAGTGGCAGGTGACAGAGAGGCTGCTGTGCGAAGCAGCTGGTGGGGCTGGGCCACCCAGGGAACAAGAGCACACTGAGGCAGACCAGGCCCAGGCAGGCCAGGCCAAAGCAGGCCAGTGGCCCGCCGGAGGCCTGCACCATGGGGCTGTCCCAGTGGCAGACAAACAGCCCGAAGGTGGCCAGCACCAGGCCCAGCACCAGGCCCAGCAGCACTAGCAATCCCAGCGTGGCTGGCTCCCCCCACGCCAGGAACTTGGGCGTCCGGAGGAAGCAGCGCGTGCTTCGGTCAGGGGACCACTCTTTGAGGTCACACGAGAGGCAGAAGAGGTCATCTGCAGGATAGGGAGGAGGACGACGAGAGGTTCTGGTCTGATGGGCCTGGCCTCACCCCTCCACGGGCTGGGGGACACTGGGGTGGGGACAGACTGGGATCCCTAGGTTGCATGTGCCCACCAGTCCCCAGCAGTATGGAGGCCCAGCTCGCCAGGCTGTGCTGCCTGGCTCACCTGTGCTGCTCCTGTAGGTACCAGCCTTGCAGTCCGTGCAGTCATAGCAGCAGGAGTGGGAGCCCTTCACCCGGCGCACCTGGCCGTCCGCACACTGCCGCGAGCACTGGGACACCGGCTCCTGGAGTGGGGGGGCAGCTTCAGCTCATCAGCCGCTGCGACTCCCCCCCACCCCGCCCCACCTAACTGGCAGGAGGTGTGTCCCATTAGTGTCCACCAGGCAGGAGTTGTGGGTGAGGGTGCAGACTTGAGTGCCTGCTGTACTCTGCTCCCCTGGCAGCAGGAGTGTTATGCCCCAGGCAGCCTGAGACCACATGGAGGGGACCCATGATCCTGACTTACCTGGTGGTTTGGCAAATGCCACTGGATCAGGGAGCGGTTGAGCTGGAGCTGGCCATCAAAGGTGCCCACAGTGTGCATCGTGAGAACCTGGCCCTGCCACCGCCACTGCTTCAGGTCGTAATTCATGTCCACATTCCCAGTGGCGTCAAAGGCCATCTCCATGTCTCGGGCCCAGAAGCTCGTGTTGTACATCTTCTCCAGGAGCTGGCCAGGGACCAGGAGATGCTTTAGTGGAACCCAGAACCACCCTCGTCCCCCAGACTTCTTGTTCGGGCCCTGCTTCTGGTGGCTCTGTGTGCGTAGATGGGGATGGGGAGAACCTGTGGGCCTGCCTCACCTGCCAGGGCTGCACTGGTTTGTGCACAGGACACCCTGAAGCCTGGCAGTGCAGCGTGTTGTGGAGTGCCTGGGCCACGCTGTACACAGCTGCATAGGCAGCGAAGGTCTGGTGGTGCAGCAGCCCAGTCGACAGGTTCTGCATCGTGATGAGGTCGCACTGCGGGCAGCGTGGCCCCACCACTTCCTCCTCCAGATTCTGGTGCACAGTATCCAGTGAGGCACAGAAGGCTGGGTCGGAGGCCAAGGCCAGGCACCTGGCCACATAGTCCGAGAACTCAGGTAACTGGGTGCCTCGCATCAGGAAGCCAAGAACAGTGCCCACCTTTTCCATGCCAGGCAGTGTGGTGAGCAGCTCCGAGGCCAGCCAGGCCTCACTTGCCACCCACACCTTTGGTGTGAGCTGGCTGTGGATACAGTGGCTGAAGAAGGTGCGGGCGGCTCGAGCGGAGGAGAATACCACCACCACCTGCACATTGCTCTGGTTTACAATCTCTAGCAGCTTCCCCATTGGGCCCGTGAGTGGTTTGTGGTCACGAGGCAGTGGGACTATGCCCTCATGAGCAATGCAGATGCCTTGGGTGCTGGCCAGGTTGGAGAAGATGCTCAGGCCCTGACGACCATACTCATCGTCACTGCCCATGGCCACAACCCAGTTCCAGCTGAAGAGCAGCAGAAGCTCCACGATGGCCCGCAGCTGCACTCGGTCACTGGGCACCGTGCGGAAGAAGGATGGGAACGTCTCTCGGTCACTCAGCCGGTCTGTGCTGGCGCCGTAGCTGACCTGCAGGTCAAGAGCCTCTGTCAGGGGCTGCTGTGTAGGGTGGGGCAGAATGGGTTGGGGTGGGGTGGTCGAGCTGGGCAGTGGGCAAACCTGGGGCATGAGGAAGAAGCCGAAGAACTTGCCAGTGACAAGGGCGAGCTCAGAGGAGTGGGGCCCAATGACAGCCACCACACGAGGCTGGTACTGTGTGTAGTTGCAGTAGGCAGCAATGTCATGGCTGCCTGCCTTGGCCAGGAACACCAAGCTGGGCTTCATGGCTGTCATGGGTTCTGCGCACGTATCTAAGAGGTCATAGCCCAGACGCAGCCCCGGAAGCAACCGTGACCCATTGTTGATCTCCTCCACTGCCATCTTCACGGCCAGCGCCCAAAGCAGGCCGAGGCCAGAGAACCTGGGGCAAAAGGGGCTGAGAGTGCTGGACCGGGAGGGTCTCTGCTGGTTACTCAAGGCCAGCCTTGAACTTGAACTCCATCCTGGTCCTTGTCCCACCCCACACTGGCCTGGCTTCCCAGCCTGGTCCCTACCCTACCCAGTTCTATTCCTAGCAGCCCAGGCCTCCTGCCCCTTACCTCTTGCATGTGGTGCTCTCTGGCCTTATTCTGTTCTCAAGGTCAGAGCCCTCAGCCGAGGTCATGGGGAAGAGCCCACCCAGCATATAGTCACCTTGCATTCTGAGCAGGCGAGAGAGACACATAGGGGCCCCTGCTGTGAAGCCCAGGATTGCTGCCAGACTGAGGCTCAATGGAGTTAGACCAGGCATATTGGAAGGCAACTTCCAGCAGGAATGGTGTTGGGGACCTCAGAGGCCAGATATAGGGAGTTAGCAGCATATTTGCTTAACAAAACCTTTGCTATTCCCACCTGTGATGCCCCTGGGCCTCTGAGGCCGGGGTGGTGGCAGAGGAATTTTCATACTGTCCCAGCTGACCCTACTGCAGGTTTGCACACAACAGGGCTTCATTCTGAGGCCACCAATACCAGGAGACTGGAGCAGGTGGGCTCTGAGTGCCAGCTGTCCCCAGTCCTAGAGCGACCCAACAGACCACAGGGGGCCTAAGAAGAAGAGCAATGGGGTGCCTCAGAAAGGGGTCCAGGGGTCTCCACTTGTTGGAGGGGCTCAGATGTGTTCACTGGGGGTCTCTGGCAGTCTCAAGGGTGCCTCCAGTCTTCGCCTAGCAGAAGTCATACTCTCTTTACTTGGGGAGCAGCCAGGGTGGCCTCATCTCCACATCAAGCACCTGGCCTCTCTGGGGGGCAATTTCAGAGTGGTGGGTGGTTGGTGACAGTAGGATGGGAGAGCATGAAGAGGGGGTTCACCTGAGCATGGCATGCCTGGACCATGGGGCTTACATGCTGGGCTGTGGCCTGTCATGGCAGGTGCATCTATGGGGTGGGTACTTGCTTGCTGGCTGTGGCAGGTAGGGGCCATTTCTTCTGGGGACAGCTCACAGCTGGACCTGAGGAAGGACCCATGCAAATCACAGGGGAAAGGCCACAACCAAATGGGCTGACACAGGTGTGTGTGCTTGTGCGTGGCTGGAAGAGCTTCACTGAGCACACGTGCCAGCATGCGCATTCTCGTGTGTATGCACGCCTCAGCAAGGCAGGCCCTCCCACTGGGTGAGGAGCCCGGCAGCTCCACCAAACTTCCGGACACCACCCTCCTTGCCTGGGCCTGGGGAGCGAGCCCTCCCTGACACAACACACTGGAGCCCGTGGTGGATATGCACTGGCCTTGAGCATAGGAGAACTCTAAAGGCATAGCCGGCAGAGCTTCGAGGGTGAATGATGAAGGGACCCTGCTAAGGTAGAGGAGGAATCCTGCTGGATCTCCACTCTGACCAGCTCCAGCACACACTGGTGGGGCTGGTCTAGATGCCTCCCTTCATTATATACCAGTCTACCCTATTATGTTTGAATCAGTACACATGTACCCCCCCCCATAAATCACTGTACACACACAGTTGTACACATGTACACACACATCCTTTCGGGGTGGGGAACACTCATCTAGGACACCTCCAGGGTCGTCCACCACCAGGCTTCTTTCACCTGTCTCTCGACCCCCTTCTTGGATGGCAGGTACCTGCACATCTCAACACTTTCATCTGCAGAATGAACAGGCCCAGTAAATGCGATTTATTCCTACTGGAAAAGTCCCCAGGCATAACACTTCCCCAAAGTCCATCAGAAGGGTCACGGGTACATGTCTCCTTTACACACACCACTCCTGTGGCCCTGCACCCTGTGGGTAGGCAGAGATGGCAGGAGATCCAGCCCACCTACCTGCCTAAGGACAGTAGAGCAGGAACTGCTGAGCACTGTGCTGGGGGCAGCAAAGTGAAGGGTAGGGAATGTAGTGTCTCAGGAACCCAGGGCAAGGCGATGCCTTAGCTCTGTAGTATGTGGCTCCCTGGTGACCTTGGGGTCATGCAGACCACAGGCAGCTGCCAAGGGAGGTGCCTGCTGTGCCCTTGGAACTGATGCATCTGCAGAGGGCGTGGAAGGAGCTTCAGTGACAGCTGTTACTGTGGGTCCTGGGTCTGACAGAGAACAGCTCACAGGGCCAAGTTGTCCCCTCCTTGCCCTGGCAATGGGCAGCCTAGAAGGCTTCACACCTGGGCAGACATAGGAGCTGCTCTGTACCTGAGGCAGGCATAGGAGGGAGACACATCTGGGGTGCCAGCAAGGGATTCTCTGAGCCCCTGTGACCATCACCTTCACTTCACAGAGATGGGTAGGTGGAGGACTGTTGGGCTGTGGCGGTGGTCATCTTCCCCAACAACTTTGCCTCCTCCTTCCACCTCCAGTTCTGGCTGCCTTTCTGCTCAGAGGATCTCTGTGAGCCTGGCCGTATAGAGGTCTTCTGGGAATCTCAGGCAGTGTGGGATGGCCACAGCCTGACCAGGACGGCATGGGAGCAGACGGCCAGCACCTGGTTTTCCACCGGTCTACCCTGGAATGAAGGAAGGCAGCTGGGAGGAACCCATACAGCCTCCTGCCTCCACTGCACTAGGGGAGGTCCAGCATCGTGTGATCTGCATAGAGCTTCTGGGTGATGTCATAGACACGCTCAAGGAAGGGCAGCGCCTCCTCCAGCATCACCACAGCCTGCTCGGGAGGCCCCACCTTCATGGCCTCCAGGAAGACTTTGCGCGTGGGCAGAGCACAAAAGGCCATGGTGACGGCCTGACGCACAACCCAAGGGTGGTAGGCAGCCAGCGAGGCATTGTAGGAATCGGTGCAGAGCGTGGAGGTGCGGGCATTTTCGGGGCTGGCACGCAGCCCCTCCAAGAAGAGCTGTAGCCAGCGCAGGGCACGGTGTAGCCGCAGCACGGTGCGACAGCCCGACTCAGGATGGTGTCCACGCCGATGCAGGTCCACCAGCTGATGTTCCTCTTCGTAGGCCACCATGGACTGCAGGCTGGCGTACTGTTCACCCTGTGGGCTGCTGCGCAGCCGCTCCATAATCTGCAGCTTCGCCACCACATCCTTGGAGATGAACATGAAGATGGCACCCAGGCTGTTCAGAAACCTGCTCAAGGGAAAGCTGGATTCAGTCTGTGCCTCCTATGGCTGATGCCCAGGGCTGTGAGGGCTGGGACTCTGCCCCTGGCCCCTCCTCCCTTGGTGGTCCTTCTAAGGAAAGCAGTGCCGCCAGCCGTCGTACCAGTGCACAGCTCTGTCCCCAGCAAGCAGGCACTAGTCTGCTGCTTACAAGCACCTGCAGGAATGCCGGGATGAGAGAAGGAGACCGTTGGACAGGAAAGCTCCCCCATCACCTGTCCCACTTGGGCACATACTTTACCAGCCCCTGCCAGCCACTGAGGTAGTGGTCCATAAGGATTTCTTCTTTCTCATTGAGGCACTGCTTGAAATTAGCCATTACGACTTTCAGGTTGAAGTCGGTTTCTGGATCATCCATTTTTCAAAAGGAACTGAAACACACATGAAGGTGGTTCCAGATCAGCTTCTGTAATACTTCCCCTCGCTCCCCAGTAGGAAAGGGCAAGGAAGAAAAGAGCTTGGATTATACTTTGGGCATGTTGCTAGGAGAGGTTAATCCTTAATCCTTACAGAGGGACATCAAGCTTGGAAAGGTGGGGGGAGGGACGGTGAAAGAGAGGAAGACACTCAACCAGGTGGACTGACACAGTAACTGCAGGAAGGAGCTTGAGGGTGTTGGAGGTTTTGAGGATGGCACAAGGGAGGCTGAAGTTCAAGTCTGGTGTTCACTGGGTTGCTATGTGTTGTACTCAGCAGGACCTAACAACAATACCCAGAAACCTGTCATGGTGTCTTCCCACCTAGAACAGGCTTCTTTCCCAGGCTGGCTCCTCTGCTTTCACATATTCCATGCCACCTGCCCCTGCCACCTGTCTCAGCCTCAAGGCTTTTGCCTGCTGTGTTTTTGCCCAGAACTCTCATCCACAGATATCCATTTGGGTGAGGCTGTCCCTGATCACCTGCTCAATGCAGAAGACCATGCAAGGCTTCCTCAGTCTCCCTGCTGGGTTTCAAGATATTGTGCTCTGTCCCGAATAAGTGCTTACTGACCATCTGTTTCTCACTAGAGTGTATGTCTGATTTCCCTGTTAGAAGAACACTTACTGAGTCCCTAACAGAACCAGCACTGATTTAGGGTCTTAAGACCCTTTGTGAGCAGGTGAACCCTGTTCTCTTGAGGCTACATTCTAGTGGGAAGGATAGAAAACAAGCAGTAAATATAGATAATGTGGCATATGAAGTGGTGAACGTGAAGGAAGGAGGTCTAAGGGATCCAGGTGGGAGGTATGAAGGATGGCTGAGCAGCATTCCTCCTTCCAGCAATTGGCACTCAGGCCCTGCAGGTCCCACGGGTTCAGCTGCATGCCTGGCTCTGGGTGGAGCCCCAAACGGTGAGTGTAGAGTCTTTTAGAGGTGAGCTTACTTTATCTTCAGGTGGAGGGGAAAGGTTGTATCTGGGATCAGGAAGATAGTGCTGGAGACTTTAAGCAGCAACCCTGTCAGGGCCCCAGTTTTTTGCCAGATGGTCTCTGAGGTTCCAGGACTCCTTCCTGGTCCCTGAAAGTCCTGTCACTGGGCCTTCCTGCTTAGGATGCGAGCCAGCAGCTCATAAGGAGCTGCCGGTGAGTCTTTTAGAGCTGTCAGTCTGCAACAGGAAAGGCAGGCAGTCTGCCAGCTCCAGGAAGGAGACTGCAGAGGCCCTGTCAGAGCTTTCCAAGGAAAAGCCACAGCCTCAAGGTCAGGACTGAGTAGTCAGCCTAGGCACAGGGGCTTTGTGACAGAGCAGACTGGAGTCCTGACAGGAAAGCAGGCAACCTGGCACCTAGGCTTGTGCGTGGGAGCAGGGCCAAGCAGTTTGGGTCCCTGTCTTTGCATCCTGCAAATCTCTTTTGGGAAGGGAGCTGTGGAGGTACCTCGCTGGGGTCTGTAACTTGAAAGAGAGTGGTGTCAGGGCCCGAGGATGGTTTCGGTCTAGGTGAGGACCTCGGGATGGGGTGGGAGGCTTAGAGTAGTGATGAGAGGCCCCATCTTGGAAACCAGGACTTACTTAGGTGATCACCCCGCGACAGCCCTTTGAGAGGGTGTCTCCTCCCAGCTTGCATGTCTGGGATTCCAAAAGCTGCCCTTTAGACCCGCACCCCGTTCTTTCGAGTCTCCACACCTGCCTCGATCGGCTTGACCGCGTCCGGCCCGTCCCATCCCGCCGAGCCCGGGAACCCCGCTCACCTCCACTGCGGTCCCAGCTGTCTGAGACGTCCAGTTCCGCCCCGCCCGCCCCAGTTGCCCCGCTCACTTCTGGGCGTCTGTCACCTCCCACACAATTGGTTGTGAGGCGCCCAATCAGGAAGCCCGAAGCACCCGCGTTTCCGTCGAGCGGACAAGAAGGCGGAGCTATTGGGTTCGCGCCTGCGCGGTGAGCAGAGGCACGGAGGGCTCCAGCTCAAACGAGCGGTCCCGGCGACCTGTGGTCCCCGTGTGCTTGTGTTGAAGTTTCTTTGGGACCGACGTAGCCAGCTCAGTGAACGAGGAGGAGCGGCACTCACGTTTCTCTTAGGGAACTGATGCCCACGGCGCTCCTCACCGCTTCTAGGTCTCGGGTTTTTTTTTTACTGGCTAAAGCCCCTGCGAGACCCCAAAGACGGAACGGGGCCTTAAGTGCAGCGTGTCGGCCTGACCCAACCCTGCGCGTGCTCCGAGCCTGGGAGTTCGCCTGGTCAGGATGCCAGAGATCAGAGTGACTCCTCTGGGTAAGCTTGAATCCAGCAAGAGGGGCTGGAGTAGATGGGGACTCGAATGGGGCGGACATTTGTCCCCTTCTTCTGTTCTCACTCTTCATCTTCACCACATTTCGAAGGGTTAGAGACACTCATGTGTATTTTAAAGCTTTTGTTGCTGGCTCACAGAATGGTTCAGTGACTTTTTCAAAGCCCAAGGTTATCAAGTTTGAAGCTGGCAGTATTCTCGCTCTCTGTGTTACTTCTGATGGGTCCCAACTTCTAGAGTCCTTTCTTAGATGGCGCCTCATTGGACTCATGATTGTGCTGTTAAGGGGTTGGGGCTGCATTGCACTTCTTCTGTTTTGGGGAGGCCAGTTGGCAGTCACTTTACCAAAGTGTGGGCCGGGGTCCTGATCGCTCTGCTTAGCTGTTCCCGTAGATGCAGGACCTGGAGAGAGTGGTGAAGGGACTGGCTTTAGACTTGATTCCTGGCTTGCTAGTACTGTGTGATATCAATTCTTCATCTTTTAGACCTGCTCTGACAGTGAGGTGGGTGTGAGCATATCTGATCACAGGAGGCTGTCAAGTAAAGTGCTTGGCACAGAGTTGATCTTCAGCAGATGCTGCAGCATTCCTGGGAGTGGTTATGGGAGACCATTCAGAAACCCCCAACGTCCCATGACCTTACAGTCATTTCATCTGTCAGCGTGTTAACTACCCTTGCCTGTCAACCAGTTCTTCAAGTCTTCTTTGTCCACTTCACTTCTGGCTGGCCTTCCACTCCCTTACTCCGTCTTACCGCTCTGCTCATGCAGAGATCATCTGTGGCCACTTATTTGCCCAGTGTTGTTGTTGTTAAGTGCCATCGAGTCGTAAAGGAGTCTTAGGGACCCTATGAACGAAAAACATCAACAGTTGTATAACTTTCATCTTTTCTCCCAAGTTCATAGAGTTTCCAGAGGCAAGCTATCCCAGAAGTGGATGCCACTCCTGCTTCCAGGCTTGCTTTAATTGGGAAGCTCCACCAAGTACAGTCCACCATGCGTAACCATTGTCACATTTGACACATCAGTATCACAGTGTTCAGCATCACAGCAACCTCGAGTTATCTCCGTACAGCAAATGGACAGACCAGTGCTTTACCACTTAGAAGAATGTTTGACAAAAAACAATTAAAACCAGGCCTGAGGGCTGTAGATTAAAATCACCCACTTTTGGCTTGGTAGCATCACTTTTCTACTTGGCCAACTAGCTCTCTTTGTGTTGTTGTTGTTGTTATTATGTGCTGTTGAGTCATAGACGACTCATTGCGACCCTATGAACGAAAGACCTGAACACTTGTATAATTTTCAATACAGCAATAAAAAAGTAGCTTTATGTTTTTGTTCAAAATCAGAAATTACACATGCTTATTTTTTTCATTCTCTGATAGGAGTTCGTGGATGGTGCAAATGTTAATGTGCTCACTTGATAAATACAAGTTTGGAGGTTTGATGCTACCCAGAGGTAGAAATAAGAAAAGCCTATTGATCTAAAAAAAAAAAAAATTCAGCCATTGAAATTCCAGTGGAGCACAGTTCTGCTCCGACACACATGTGGTTGCCATGAGTCAGAACTGATGCTGTGGCCCCTGGTTTTAACAGTGCTAAGCAAGGGGTCCCAGAGCAGCTCTGCGTGTCCACAGTCTAGAACCTGCCGCCTTTTCTAGACAGTGTGTCAGGGGCATCTTATGGGTCTGTTCCCACCCCTGTGAACACTCCCGGCCCATACACAGAGTCTGGCTCCACACCTTCTCAGTGCTGCAGTTGTCAGCAGAGCTACAAATGAGCGTCTTGGCCCTCAGGTGGAGTGCTGTTGGCTTAGTGGTAAGGCATTGCATTACCAACCCAAAACCATGTGGTTCGAATTCACCAGGAGAAAGATGGGCACTCTCCTCTCATACAGTTTATTGCCTCTGATTATTCACTGGAACGTCACTTACGAGTTGGTTCCAGTGACAAAGTGTACACCTGTCCTTCCACAGTGTCACCGCCTCCTACAAGGTAGAATCCTCTTAGCCACTGTTACCCCTAGCCCTTCTCTGTCACTCTCCTAAGGTTTCCGTAAACTCCTCCTCCCCAGTTCCGACCTGTTCTCTCCCACTTGGGCCTCTTCCTATTGTCGACTCAGTCTCATAATCTTTTCTTATGGCTTCAGTTATTTCACATCTACACCGGATTTCCCCACTACCAAGGTCACTTCAAAACAAACCCTTCCACTCTCACATTTTTCCCTGTGTGAGTTAAAGCCGTCAGCCTCCAGACGGCAGGCTGACGCCCAGTATCCCTGGCATTTCCACTGCAGAGCCTGCACACTTGAGTCATCCTCTAGGGAAGACATGATAGGGGCAGTGCACTGGTGGTCCATGCCACCACAATCCCCGCACCATCTCCACTCTGTCACCTGTTACCATATGATGCCCCAGATAGAGTTCTTGTTTGATTTCATCATCACATTTTCTCATCACTCCTTCACCTGGAATGCAAGCTCCATGTGAACAGGAATTTGCTGCCTTCTTGTTTTCTCTTAACACGTTGCCGCACACTTAAATTGACAACCGTGCTTAGAAACACATTTTGCCGTCATTTGCAGCAACGTGTTAACTGAGTCCACCCTTCCTGTGTACCCTGAACTCTGCTTCTCTCAATTGTTGAGTTTGCTGGGAAGTAGGACAGTGAGGCCCTTAAGAGCTAGTTTCTAGGGTCAGAAAATGGGCCCTGAAGTATTAAATGCTGCATACTCTTACTAAACTGCTCAATTCCTTAGGGTCCTACACTGTGGGGGGTGGTCCTTCCCTCCACAGATGCTGGTTGATGGCCACCGTGAGCTAGGTCGAGCTCAGAGCCAGGGAAGCTGTCGAGAGGAGACAGCCAGGTCCACCTATGGGGTTCACACTCCTGTTGAGGGAGAGAGGAGGAGACAGATGCAGGGAGGAAGCATGGGGACTCCCCTCATCACCTCTTCCCCTGAACAGGAGCCGGCCAGGATGTGGGCCGCAGCTGCATCCTGGTCTCCATTGCGGGCAAGAACGTCATGCTGGACTGTGGGATGCACATGGGCTTCAATGATGATGTAAGTCCCATTGGGACCAGTGGATTCCATCAACACTGGATCCCGGAGTCCAGTGGACCCTTCAGCATGCCCAGGCTTTGGGTGGCAGTGAGGTCTGGGGAAATGGTCTTAGAGCTGCCTGGCCACTTGCAGGGAGGGGAGTGCTGGTGTCCTGTGTCTGGCCCTTGCTCTTTTGTTCATCCTCAGCCCTGATCCCTCCCCACCCCCCCACCCCGACTCCTGCCCTGGGTTGGCTGCCCTGCGTTCTGACTCCTTACCTTGGTGTGAGCAGAGGCGCTTTCCCGACTTCTCGTACATTACCCAGAACGGCCGGCTGACCGATTTCCTGGACTGTGTAATCATCAGGTGAGTGGGGCTGTATCTGTGGTTCCTCCTCCGCTGGCTGCAGTGATGGTGCCCAGCCCTGGTGCCACACCCACCCAGTCACTGTCACCCAGTTAGAGTCTGACTTGTGACCCTATAGAACAGAATAGAACTGCCCCATAGGATTCCCAAGGCTGTAATGTAAATCTTTGTGGGAGAAGATAGCTTTGTCTTTCTCTCAGAGCAGCTGATTTTTGGTTAAAAGATCAACACGTAGCCCACTGCACCACTAGGTTCTTTGTGCAGACCCCAGCACAGTGTTTTATGCCTGGGAGGCTACTGACTATGCCCTGTGCAGTGTGCCTGCGGCTGCACCCAGAAATGGGTGGGAGAGGGTCCCCTGGAAGATGAGGCTCCGTCTTGGTTCTTCCTTGGCCTTCCACTCACCCCACAGCTCATGTTCATAGATGTGCCCCAGGACCTTCCCTCTGCCTCAGGCTCTGTCCCTACCTCCACCATCCAGGACAAGTGTCACCTTTCTGGTGAGATCTTGATGCTGCCAAAGTTGGCAACTCACCTCTAAGTTTTATGTGAACTTTCAGAGGTTTCTGTGTTGCTCCAATAAATTCTCAGACCTTGAGTTTTAGTACGACACCTCTCAGCCATGCTCATTCCTGCCTTTGCCACACTGCAGGCACTCAGAACGGGGGGAGGGGAGGGAGGCGCCCCAGACTGAGCCCCCTGCCTCCTGCAGCCACTTCCACCTGGACCACTGTGGGGCACTCCCCTACTTCAGTGAGATGGTGGGCTACGATGGACCCATCTACATGACACCCCCCACCCAGGCCATCTGCCCCATCCTGCTGGAGGATTACCGTAAGATCGCTGTGGACAAGAAGGGTGAAGCCAATTTCTTCACCTCCCAGATGATCAAGGACTGCATGAAGAAGGTGGTGGCTGTCCACCTGCACCAGACAGTCCAGGTCAGGCCTGCAGCAGCTTGTCTGCACACCTGAGTCTGCTCGGGACCCACTGGCCTCACTCCAGTTCTCGGGCCACTGCACTGGCTTCTGCATTTATCTGGTGTAGGGGTTGGAGTATACATAGACACCAGGTCCTCAGGGCTCATTAACATACTTTGGAAGCAAAGGGTGAGATCAGGAGGCCTTGGTTGACGCCCAGGACAGCCTTAGGGTACTGGCTAGGTCTGCAGGGCTGTGTTCCTGGGCCAGGGAAAGGGATGAGGGGTCAGATTTGATTACATTCCCCTAGTTGCAGGTTATTTATCATATTATATTAAATTGTGATGCTTTGTTATGAGTGAGGTTCTAACAGTTTTTCTTCTGGTTGGATGTTTTGTCAGTTGGAAGTACATTTTTAATGATTTTTTTTGCCTATGGTCTGCATTTTTATTAATACAGTTAAAATGCTTTCAATGTTAAGTGTTGGTAGGTTATGTCTTATTCCATCTTCCTACGTTCAGCTTTTCTGCATCATGGGTTCTTTCAAGTAGCTTGTCACAGAATTTAGAGATCCATCTTTCTCTGTCTTTTCTCTTTATTGGTTTTTGGGAGATATACATATATCCATGTGTATATATATGTATTTATGTATGTTGTTATGTGTTGTTGAGTCAACTGCGACTCATAGCGACCCAGCAGTGACTGAACCCTGCCTTATCCTGAGCCAACCTGTCTCCAACACCCCTGGCCCCATCGCCACAGTCACTGTGTCAGTCCATCTCATCCAGGGCCTTCTCCTATACTAACCCTCTACTCTTCCAAGCATGATAGCCTTCTCTAAGGACTGGCCCCTCCTGGCCACGTGTCCAAAGTATATGTATGTATATGTATACATATGTTCCTACTGACTAAGCTCTTCTCATATATATCTGATTGCCTAGTGAGAAGGGAGTTGTGCTACCAGCCCAAAGGTTCAAATCTCCCTTCTGATCCTAAGGAGAAAGATGGACATTCTCCTTCTGTGTGATTTATCACCTTAGAAAACCTGTTATGGGTCAGTTCTAATAAATTTGAGGTTTTTTATATGCATATCTGTTTCTGTGTGTGTGCAACACACACACACACACACACACACACACACACATATCTAAATTGCCCATCCTCCTCTGGATGGCTGGTAATCCGCTCTTCTGCAGTTACAGTAGAGATTACAGAATGCATCCAACACTTCTCAGAGACTTCTTATTACTTGAAACCTTTTAGACCCAGTAAGGCATCATCGTTGTTGTTGGGTGTGCTGAATTAACTGCACAAGTCATATTGACTCTGTGAACAGCAGATCTGACCCTGGTCCCATCCCCGCTCCATCCCCAGCTTGCCACCATGCTTGAGCACATTGTTACAAGTACTGTACCGTCATCTTGAAGTCCTTCCTCTTTGTGTGACCCTCTGTCTTTCCCAGCATGTTCTGTTTCCACAGACCAGTCCTTGGAAGAAGCCATCATTAATTGTGTCGGGCAGTCAGTCCCTGCTTGGTTTTGTCCATCTGTCCACCCTCTTGTTGCCTCTCACAACTCCTTCCATTCCTGACCCTCCTGTTTGGTGGTAGTTCCCCTCCTCCTTGAAGGTGCGTCCTGTTTTAATTAGTCTTTCATACATTTTCTTTGACCCTCATTTGTGAAGGACCCGTGTTATCTGGTGTAGGATGCCAGGTTGGCAGTTATTTTCCTACAGTGCTTTGAATAAATGGCTCATTCTGCCAAAGTGAGGGGCTTCTGTGGTGTTGATGGTGGCCTATGTCTGGTTTCTTTCTTACTTAGCTCCAGGTCCTCTTGAGTCTGGCAGGATGCCTGTCATCGGGTTTCTTCAGATGTGCCTCTGTCCAGTCTTGCTCCCCACTCTCTGAGGGGCTCCAGTTACACAATGCCAGGCCCTCTCCCCAGAGCTTGCACCTCTCATCCATCCTTTTGCTTTGTGCTGTGTGCTGGATGTATCTCCAAATACATGTGTTGTATGTTGTGTACCGTCAAGTTGGAACCAACCCATAGCTGACCCTTCAGTGGGTTTTCAGAGGCAGTTAATCACATGAGAGAAGACTGCCCCTCCTCCTCCTGCAGAGCAGCTGGTCTCCAAATGCGTACTGAATAGTAATTCTTTTCCTGGTTACACAGAGTTTACTGTTGAACAGAATTCACTGACGTCTTAATTTGATTCATTATAATTATTGGTCTTAGAAAAATTTTTCCCCTAAAATACCATGTATATGTATCTAGACCTAGTCTCTAGTTGGTTTGGGGGTTTTATTCCTTAATTCCTAATCTGTTCTCTATCCCTGAATATGTCAGCCACAGCCATTGTAGCCACACTCAGCCCAAGCCAGCCCATTTTCAGGTGCCATTTAAGTTTGTTGTTTCCTTTGTTTTCACTTCTCAGCTTCTGGTCTGATTAATTATAAATACTGGACATCGCATGTGGAAAACAAGATCACCAGGGGTGCATAGGGATGCCAGCTCCCCCCCTCAAACATCCCCATTAGGCTTTCTTTAAGCCCCTCTGCTGACTTTCTGCCCAGCACAGCACACAAGCCTGAGCTCCCCACTTCCTCCGTAGGTGGACGATGAACTGGAAATCAAGGCCTACTATGCAGGCCACGTGCTGGGAGCAGCCATGTTCCAGATTAAAGTGGGCTCAGAGTCTGTGGTCTACACGGTCAGTAGAGGCTTTGGGCCAGTGGGGGCTGTGGCCTTGCAGAGGGACAAGGCCCCTTCTCACCATCATCCTTCTCCTCCAGGGCGATTACAACATGACCCCAGATCGGCACTTGGGGTGAGTAGCCGAGATGGATTTGTTTCACATTGTGAGGTTCTCCCCCAGAGCCTGCCCTCCTCAGACAGGGAACGGGGTCACAATGCTGTCATTCTGTTTCTCACCCCTATGAGCCGATCGTTTATGCAGAGGAAATTGGCTTCTGGTGGGAGGGCCAGAATTACTACCCCCACTTGTTGCTCCTACCCTTGTGAGCTGGTACCCTGTGGCTCTGTCAGCTGATCCAGAGGAGATGAGCAGAAGCCTGCCCTGTGGGGACATATCTCTCCCACCTCTATCCCAGGGCTGCATGGATCGACAGGTGCCGCCCTAATCTGCTTATCACGGAATCCACATATGCCACAACCATCCGTGACTCCAAGCGCTGCCGAGAGAGGGACTTCTTGAAGAAGGTCCATGAGACTGTGGAGCGTGGTGGAAAGGTGACTGATGCCCATGGCTGTGTGGGTGGGCCCTGGCATCTATAATCTTCAGTCCCCAAAAGTGTCCAGTCCCACCGTCTCGAGACACAGAGCCTAGGGCCATCTGACCCGACAGTGGTATCCCCGCTGCTCTCATGAGGGTGGCCGTGGTGAGCGCTGCATGGTCTGCCGTGCTGCAGGTGTGCACAGGGCTTGCTGCCTTGCCAGCCCCACTGAGTCTTCCATGTGTGTCTCTAGGTGTTGATCCCTGTATTTGCGCTGGGTCGGGCCCAGGAGCTGTGCATCCTGCTGGAGACCTTCTGGTAGGTGTGGCAAGAACCTGACCGGCTGCGGTGGGGGAGGGGAAGCCCAGGGCTACTGCCCTGACTCCAGGTTGGGTTTCCAGGGAGCGGATGAACCTGAAGGCACCCATCTACTTCTCCACCGGCCTGACAGAGAAGGCCAACCACTACTACAAGCTCTTTATCACCTGGACCAACCAGAAGATCCGGAAGACCTTCGTCCAGAGGAACATGTTTGAGTTCAAGCACATTAAGGCCTTCGACCGAGCATTTGCGGACAACCCCGGCCCAATGGTGTAGTCCTGTTGTGGGAGCAGCCATGCTGTGCCTGTTGCTGGGGTTTTAGGCCAGAGCGTCACACGTTTATCTAGCTTGCATACATCCTGGGGGAATAAGGATACCTGTCCTTGGGTATAATTAGGTGGATCAGTGGTAGACTGGATGGAAGCAAGGATTGAGTCCAGCCTTGAGGGATGCCAGGCCTCGCTGGTTCTGCAGTGGATTCACACTCCCAGGGTGTATTCCTCACACTGACCACCACCTTGCACCCCTCCTTCAGGTGGTGTTTGCCACGCCAGGGATGCTGCACGCCGGCCAGTCCCTTCAGATCTTCCGAAAGTGGGCAGGGAATGAGAAGAATATGGTGAGGGCTCCTGCACACCAGGGTGTGCTGAAACCCTGAAGGGGTCTGCATCTTCACTCATAAGAGGGGGTCAGGGCCACGGATGAGTTGGTTGTGTCTGCCTGGGATGGGTAAGGTGGCCATCTGCGGAGGCCAAGGTCAAGGGTCTGCAGGTGCAACACACTTCTTGCCCCTCCTACCTCTGCAGGTCATCATGCCTGGCTACTGTGTGCAGGGCACTGTGGGCCACAAGATTCTCAGCGGGCAGCGCAAGCTGGAGATGGAGGGGCGGCAGGTGGTGAGAGCTTGCCCCTTGGGTACAGTGGGCTGGGTGATGCCTCCCGACATGGGCAAGGCCATCCAGCCACACTGCGGTGATACTGCCTTCTGCCCTGCAGCTGGAGGTCAAGATGCAGGTGGAGTACATGTCATTCAGCGCCCATGCTGACGCCAAGGGCATCATGCAGCTTATCGGGCAGGCGGAACCCGAGCACGTGCTCTTAGTGCACGGCGAGGCCAAGAAGATGGAGTTCCTGAAGCAGAAGATAGAGCAGGAGTTCCGTAGGCACCGGATGGGGCGGCTGTGGCCAGGGCAGCACTGGTGGGACTAGCTGTGGGCAGGGCTGGCCAGGCCTGAACTGAGGCCCTCTCTGTCCATCTGCCCAGGAGTGAACTGCTACATGCCAGCCAATGGCGAGACGGTTACGCTGCCTACGAGCCCCAGCATTCCTGTGGGCATCTCGCTGGGACTGCTGAAGAGGGAGATGGCACAGGGTATGCCAGGCAGCAAGGTGGGTGGGGCACATAAGGCAGTCGAGTGGGCAGCTCCCCAGCACATGGCTGTGATTCCTGCTTACAGGGCTGCTCCCCGATGCCAAGAAGCCCCGGCTGCTGCAGGGCACCCTGATCATGAAGGACAGTGTGAGTGAGTGGATGGATCCTTTGCAGAAAGTGGGCCCTGACCCCATGTTTCCTCTCCACAAACTCATGCACCCAAACCTGTCCCGGTGGCCCCTGCAGAACTTCCGGCTGGTGTCCTCAGAACAAGCCCTCAAGGAGCTGGGTCTGGCTGAGCACCAGCTGCGCTTCACCTGCCGCGTACACCTGCACGATGCCCGGAAGGAGCAAGAAACAGTGATGCGCGTCTACAGCCACCTCAAGAGGTGACAGACCTGCCCTGGCCTCCATCTCTGTCCCGACTCCAGGCCAGGAGCTCACTGTGCCCCTTCCCTGCAGCATCCTCAAGGACCACTGTGTGCAGCACCTGCCTGACGGCTCAGTGACGGTGGAATCCATCCTTATCCAGGCTGCCGCCCACTCGGAGGACCCAAGCACCAAAGTGTTGCTGGTCTCCTGGACCTACCAGGTAGGTGGCCACAGGGGTAGGGGGCTCCCAGGGCATGCTGCTGCTGCAGGCAGTGTGTAGGAACGCAAGGCCTGCCTAGCAGCCACCCCCTTGCCTCTGCAGGATGAGGAGCTGGGGAGCTACCTCACATCACTGCTCAAGAAGGGCCTGCCTCAGGCCCCCAGCTGAGACCTCACCAGACCTGCTGTCTCTTTCTTCACTTCTGCCTGCTAAGGGCCTAGGCTCTGCTCCAGGGCAGCATCAGCACCCAGGGGTCTGCTTGCTGGTTCCCCCTGGGTAAGTGGAGTCCAGGGTGGGACTATAGACCTTTTAGTGCCCTACACTCCTGCAGATAAATAAACAAGAGCTCTGCTGTCTCCAGGTCTTTATTTGTTTCTCTCAGCCTCCTAGGAGATGGGGAACGCTCCTGGGGAGTTTCCAGTAAATGCAGGCCTCTGGGGGCTCCGTTTTTGATACTCATCACCTTGGGGGTGACTGCCAGGACCAATAACAGGGAGTGTTCACATCTCCTTGTTTCACAGTAGCAGCCTGATCATGGGTGCTGTGCTCCAAAGGGGTGCACGCAGCCTGTGGACACTCCCCACATGCATGAGGCAGACACAGAAAGCCAAATCAGCTGCAGCTCAATGCCTATGAAAGGGTGGGTTCCTCCAGGGCCTGCTGGTGCCCAGTTGGGCCCAGCATGCCATCCTGCATTAACTTTGGCCACATGATAGCCATGGCTTTTGCTCTGTCGATCTGCAGGGCACAGGCTCCGAGACATGTATGATCCTATGCAGGGAGGGGACTCACTTCTCTGTGCAGGGCCTGCCTCCTGGTACCCAGGAGTGTAGAGGTGCAGACCCACCCAGAGCTTTTGTACGAGACCTCCATCCTTAAGGCCACTTCTAGGTACCCAGGAATGTGGAGGTGCAGACTTGGCCAGAGCTGTCCCATGAGACCTCCATCTTAGGGTCCTTGGGCTGGCTAGAAATTTCCCCATCCTGAGCTCCTGGGCCTCCCTGCAGGGTGCAGTCCAGACTCCTGTCTGCTAGAATGACAAGAAGGCTGTGATGGCAGAGCCACCAAGAACAACCCAGCATCTCTGTCCCCTCCCCAAGGAGGACCCACAGGAGGGCTTGGCAGTGGAGAGCACAGCTGGCTCCTGCCAGTCCCTGTGTCTTCTCTCACCTTGTCATGTGAGGCCTGGGTACCGAACTGCCATGAGGAACAGGCCTTGGGCTGGGGCTACATGTGTCTGGTGCTTGCCAAGGGGGTCTCTACTCTCCAGAATTGTCTTCACCTGGGCAGGGGTCAGCACTCCCAGTCCCACAGCCACCAGCACTGCTGTCATCCTCCGCACCTGTGACCCCAAGGCAAGGCTGCTGTGATGGCCTGAACTCCCAACTTAACCCACGCCCCTAACCCCAGCCCAGCCCAGAGCCTACCTGCCGGTACAGGAAGGACTGGCTCTCAAACTCCAGGTTCCAGAACCGCAGCTCCCTGGGGACACAGGCACTGTGATGTCCTGCAATGTTGGACTGAAGGAGCAAGGCCATCCAGGGCGAGGGATGAGACACGGGGCCAGCCAGGACCAAGTGCTGGACTCCAAAAAGCTCTAGCTCCCAAGGCTTCTTCACCCTGAGAACTTTCAACATCACACCCCCACCCCACTCCCCAAATAAAACTGCTGAGAGGAACTGGAGGAGGGAGCAAGTTAAGATTGGTGGTGGAAAGGGGAGCCTGGTTATAGAGAGCCCATGGGGCTCTCGGGAGATGCTGCCAGGGGGCCTGAGGTGGATATGGGAAGGCCCACTGCTGCTCATTTGACAACCCACACTGGTGTGTTTGGTGGGAGTCAGGTTCCCCACTGTTGAAGTCTCTCTTCCCTCACAACTGTCCTACCACCTGCTCGGAGGTGGTCCAGGAGAATGGAGGCAGCAGAACCCACCCCTGCTGGGCCGGGCCGGAACCACCAGCCTGGATAGTCTACCCCCATGGAACCTTTTCAGCAGCTGCCAAAATCCATCACTGGAACCCAGCTTGGGTCAGGGAGGGGCATACAGAGAAAGCATTCTTTGTTCCCTGTCCCTAGCCTGGCAGGGACCCCACCAGGGAGGCCACAGCTGCAGGCCATCCGGGCCAAGACTCTCCAGCTGGATTATGTGGTGACCACCACTTGGGGCGTCAGAGGCCTCTGACCCCCATTCTTGTACCTATAGTGCCTGTGTGTGGGGTGAGGGACTGGGGTGCCACTGAGCTCCCAGGACCTTCAGATCTGGTGGTGTGTGGCATAGTCAAGGTACAGCCTCTTCCTCACCTGTACTCTTGGGGACTGACAAAGGGGCTAGCAGTCCCAGGGGACACAGTGGCACGTAACAGTGTGCGCACTGGGCTATTGGCGGGGCTGCCAGCTGACTGGAAGGCACTGAAGTCATGTGTCCCCAGGAGGTGGTGGGCAGCCTCTTGCATGGCATCCACGTCCAGGGTGCTGTTGTGGGAGTCAGGTGGGCAGTCAGGTGGAAAAGCCAAATGAAAGGGCCTGCCAGCTCCCTCCCCACTCACATACTCACTCCGCTGGAAGAGTCCAGCACAGGTTCCGTTCAAACACAGAGAGCTGGTCTGCCCTTGGGCAGCCAGTGGCCAGGCGGTACAGGTAGGTCCTCGCTATGGCTGAGTGTCGGGCGTGGAAGTTGCTGGGCACTCTGAAGGCCCGTATTACCCTGTGGAGCACAGGGTGCTGCACTGGGGAAGGTCTTGCCCACCCCACCCAAGAGGAACCAGGACAACCACCCTCCATCAGCCCTCGGAGGATCTGTTCAGACCAAGTCTTTCCTCATCTGCCTGCCATGAGCAGGACTACGCCAGACAAGGTTTACACCAAAGGGCTCACCTGATGGCTGGGTGTCTCAGGTGGGTGTTGAGGGCCTGGGTCAGTACTTCGGGGGAGAAAGGGGGCTGATGCGAGCAGCGCTGGATATCCAGATGTGCTGCGTTGCTCAGCGCGTGGACGCCAGCATCTGTGCGGCTGGAAACGGTAAACTTGACTGGCTCCACTGAATTCAGGCATTCTGCGGCCTCCTGCAGGATAGAGTAGCTGAGCCTGGGAGAGGGAGCACCGAAGAGGGCCAGAGCGACCACTGAAGACGGTTTCCAGTCCCCCAGGAACCCGCGGGGCTCCTATACGCCCGTATACAGCCAGCCAGCATCCAGCGGGACTCTCACCTCCAAGAAGTTCTGGACTCCAACGGCGCGCTGGGTGCCCCTGACAGCCGCGACCCCGCTGTGGACGGAAGCAGGCAGAGGTCACCGGCAAGTCTCCGCAGTCCAGCCCTGCCCGCCCTCGGCCGCCAAACAAAGCATTTCCTTCCCCGCGAATGTTTGGACTGCCTGTCCGGAGGCGCACCCGGGCGAGCCGACCCTATATTTAGCGCCCCCGCCCCCGCCCCGCCTGGGGCTCGTCCGTTCTGGCTCCGCACGTCTGGGCGGTGGAACATACTTGAAGGCGGTGCCCAAGTACTGGAAGTACACGAGGTAGCGCGCTCGCACGGAGCCCGCGGGCGCCGAGCCCATGGCCAAGACCAAACGGGCTGGAACGAATCAGGCTGCGCGGGAATGAGCGATCCACGACACGTGGGCCCGCGGGCGCGCGCACACAGCAGAGCCACGCCCTCCAGAGCGCTCCTGCGCCTGCGTGCTCGTCCCGCCCATAGCTTGCCCAAACTAGGGAGGGGGAAGGGAAGGGGCGGAGAACCAAAGCCAAATCCATTGCGGTCGAGTCGGTTCGGATTCCTAGTGATCACGTAGGACAGACTGGAACTGCCCCATCGAGTTTCCAAGACTATAATCTTTACGGAAGCCGAGTGCCACATCTTTGTCCCGCCGAGCGACTTGTGGGTTCAAACTGACAATTTTCCCCTTAACAGCTGAGCAGGCGCAAAGTGCCGGCCAGGTCCCGATCGCCCACTACAACCACTTGGTGATGTCCTACACGGTTGTCCTGCGTCCCTGTCTCACTTCATTCATTTACTCCTCGCTCCTGCACTCTTCCACGCCTTCACCTGCTCACTTATGCACTCATTCATTCATTAATTCACTCCCTCCTTCCTCTTTCCTTTCACTTCCCCCCTTCTCTGCCCCTCGCACCCCGCGCAGCTTTCTAGCCAAATCCTCCAAGCTGTGGTTTTTGCAAACGCCCCGAGTGGCGAGTTGCGCAACGGCTGCGCAATGGCGAGGATCGCTGCATTGGGCGGAGGCGGTTCCAATGCCCCCACCCACCGCTCTTGAAGCTCCGTTTGCACTGAGTTCACCTAACCTCCCCAAGCGCCCAGCCTGGGTCAGAGTGAACCAAACACGAAGCTTGAAGGGAGGGGCGTAGGTGATACTTCCTCACCCCCACCCGGACTGTGACAGCGGGTGGCGCGCGCGGGCGGCGGAGTTTGCCGACGCTCCCTGGTAGTGACAGCGGGCGGCGAGCGCAGGCGGCGTAGTTTGGCGACGCTCCCCAGCGGTGACAGGCGGGGCGGGGCGGCCCGCGGCCTCATTCTGAGCGGGCGGGCGCCGAGCGCGGCGCGGGCGGGACGAGCGGGCGGCGGCCGGGCAGGCCGGGGATGCCGCTCAGCGAGCCGCAGTCCTGAGCCAGCGAGCCGGCCGGTCGCCGCAGCCATGACGGTGGAGTTCGAGGAATGCATCAAGGACTCGCCGCGATTCAGGTACGCGGGCCAGGTCCTAGCGGACCCTAGGACGCGGGTGGCCCCTTTGTGGCTAGGGGGCCCGCAGCCTAACCGCCTGACTCTGGGGTACCGGGCACCGGTCGAGGGAGGGACAGAGGGGGAAGGGGCGTCGATGCAGCCTTTGTGTCTGGTGGGGGAGGAGGGATGGGGTCAGTGCGGTGACAGGCCGGTGAGTAGGGAGCTAGAGGATCTCGCCTCGGACAAAGCCCGCAGCCCTATGGTTGTGCAGCCTTCCCTGAACCCTGTACTCGTGTCCTCCAGAGCCCAGAGGGACCGAAACAAAAGATGCCTCTTCTGCTGGTCACCTCTTGCGGAGGGTGTGTGCTGGGGGCGGGGCGCCGCCTGGGGGCTGGACCAGCCCCTCCCCGGCATCTTTGTCCAGCGGGGCAGCTGTGGGCACAACCAACATTCTGTGGGGAGTGCCCACCTCCTCTGTGTGTGCACCTTTGTGCCATGCCTATAAAACTAGAGCTCAGCAGGAGGGTCTACACCCTAGTGAACCCTGGAGGTCGGTCTTGCTCCTGGCCTGTGGAGTCTGAGTCCTCTTCTCTGTCTTGCTTGTCTCAGTCTTGCTCCACGTGTCTACAACAGTTCAGGAGGACAGGCAGATGGAGCCATAATTGGGCCCAGGGTTGGCAGGGTAGCTGGCATGAGAGGCGGCATGCGTGACCTAGAGGGCCTCCATGGATGAGGACTACTTGAGTCCACTGGATGGAAAGGTGGGGTGAAAGGGTGTTAAGGGCTGTGTCCATTGGTAGTGGTGGTGGTGAGTTATCATTCCTGAGTGTGCAGGCATGCACACGTGTGTACTACAGCTTTAGAGGCGTGTGCACTCACCTTACATACTGGGCATTTAGGAAGCATCTCTTCCATGCCAGGTAGCTAGGGTGTTTGTGGGTGTGTGCCTACCCAAGTGCAGCCTGTGTGGCTCTGCCCCTCTGTGCACATCGTCTGTGAAGTGCAAGCCCTCTGTCCCTGAATGCCTGAATGTGTGAGTGAGTGGCATCAGGACATACAGATGAGTGGTGTGCACGAGCAATGAGTGCCTGGACATGTGTGCACAGGCCAGTTCTCCGTGTAATACATGCACTGTGCGTGGTAAAGCATTGCGTAACTGCCTACAAATCACTGAATACAAATGTTTACATGTTCTCCTGTGTGCCATCACTGACATATGTCTGTGCGTGTGCACATTGCATTTGCGTGTCTATGCTGTGCCACCATTTGCATACACTGTACTTCTGTACACGTGTGAATTCAGGCATTTGTGTGTGTGGTAAGGAGCCTGAGTGTGAATGTCCCATGGTCTTCAGCACTGGGGTGGACTGACCCCAGGATCCTTTCTCCCATTTGTTGTGAAGGCTTCTGGAGGCTGGGTGAGGGGTGCCCTGGATGCAACCCAGAGCAGCAGACTACAGAGCCTAGCAACTGGGACAACACTCCCGTTTACTGTCCTTGATGATTGAGGGAAGTGGGCTTGGGCAGCTTAGGCACCCTATGATCCCAGCTCTTCACTGGTCCCTGTCCGACCAGAGCCTTGACTGTGTATGGCCTTGACCCCTTGGTGGGACTTTGTCCCTAGCTTTGTACTAATCCCCCAACCTGAAGCTGTAAGTGCCCTTTCATGGTGTACAGAGGTCAGGGCTGACTTTGCCCAGAGTGAGGGGACTGTTTGGACCCTGGGAACATGCACCTCATTTGCTTTGGGTCTTCCCTCCTACATTTGCTTGGAGGGTGAGCTGGCTGTCTGGTTGGCTCCTCCTGATAGGGAGGGGCTGCTTGGGAAAGTGCTGATGGGAGAGTGGGGTGGGGGGTGATGATGAATATGATTCAGACTCTGGTCCCCAGGGCAGTGCACTGGAACTTGGCTGGTGTGATCTAGAACTGGGGCTGCCATCTAAGCTAGGATTAGCCGGGTCAGATGGAAGTGAGAAGGTCCCACCCCCCAGCTCCATCTCAGATGCTACCAGAGAGTGTAACTGGATGTTCTTCATAGCCCATCCTCTGGACAGCAGGGCATGAAGAAAGGTGGAAGAGTGAGGGGTGGTGGAGGTTAGGGGTGGTGAATGGTGGTGTTGGGTCAGTGGCTGCAACCCAACTTGGCCCCAGCTGCCACTTGGCAGGGTAGGGGGTTGTACACAGTCTTCAGAGTGGTTCAGGGTCTCTAACTCGCTTCAAGCTCCACAGATGGAGCCACCGCCCCTTGTTCTGAATGCCCCCTCCCCTGGGTGGGGCTTCAGGTGCTGAGTCATGGCTTTTGGGGAGAGGGCGGTGGCACCTCACCCTCTGCTTCCGCCCAGCCACAGAAATGCAGGGAATATGGTGGGGAGGAGGCCTCAGGTCTCTAGGGTGGGAGAGAGGGAGCACAGAGGGGCGTGGGGCTCCCAGGGCGGGGCCTGCTCATCTCCAGCTCCCATTGTGGCCCAGTGGCTGCATGAAAACTTGTCCTCAGCCTTGCTGTACTGGGGGGGGGGGACACTCAGGATGGTGACTCCGCCTGCAGCCCCACTTCCTGGGCAGCTGGCCTCTCCCCTGAATCCTGGAATGCTTGGACAGGCCGCTCGGGGTTGTCCTACCAGGTGGAAGAAACCTCAAAATTCTGCCAGTACTTTATGCCTCCTGATGCCTGTTTCTCCTGTGACCCCCTCCCCCTGTGACCCCCTCCCCCAGCCTGGACTCCTGTCCTCTTCTCAGCTGGGAAGCGTGGGGGCTACTCCGAGAGGTGGATACACCAGAGGCACCTTGGAAGGTCCCCTACTAGGGCAGCCTGCGGAGCTTAGTGGTCCAGCTCCTCAAACGAGGACAAGACCGGTTATACCACATGACCCCAGGCCCCGCCCCTTGGACTTGGAAATCCTAGTTCTGTGATGCAGGGCATCCTCCAGCCAGACTCCCTGCCCAGGGTGGGGCTGCTCGCTCCTGGGGACCTACGATCAGACAGGCGTAAGCCCCGTCTCTGATCCTTGTCCCCAAGAGGCCAGATGGGTCCAGCTTGCCAGCTGAGTGGCTGTGGGGGGTGGGGAGCAACCGGGATGCTGGCCCTTCTTTCCAATTTCCTGTTCCCGGAGCCAGTTGGGGGGGGGGCGGGTGTCACGTGTCTGATCCATCTGCCTCTTGCCTTCCTTCCGGGGATTCTCCTTCACAGCTTCTCTGGTGATGTCATGTGTTAACTCTTCACTCCCCAGGCAGCCCATTGTCAGATTTTTGAGAGGACCTTGGGCTCTGCTGAGCCCGACCTGCTTCTCTCCTAAGGCTGGTCATTCCAGGAGGTTGAGGGATCTGGGAGATCCTCCTCTCTGAGGCTGGTTTGCGGTCTTGAGGTGCTGCCTGGATGGACAAAGCAGTCACCTGACAGCCCATACTCACAGGTCTCACCCAGGGAATCAGCCCTGAAGGAGTAGAAGGGTCAAGCCCCTCAAGATCTCCATCTGCGAGGGTTCGGGAGGAAGGGGTCATGGTCCTGTGTGGTTTCCTCTCTCCTGGTGTTCCCCTATTCTGTCCTCAGGGACTGATGGCTTGTCAGGCTTTGTACCTCCTAAGATTCACAGCCAATCTGGCCTCTTTCTGCCTTGGGTAGAGGTGGGCAAGGTGGCAGAGCTCCAGAGTCTCAGCCCTGGATTGTAGTAAGCCCTACCTCCTCCAAGGACCAGGCACCCACCCCTCTTAGCTTCAGTTTCCTGATCTGTCCACCCCTTGTTAAGGGCCCCGGGGCATAGGTAGCAATGACGAGGCCCTTTTCCATTTCTCCTCTGCATGAGCTGATATGGAAGGCAGTCATCCCACTCACTGGTCCCTCTTGCTCCAGGGCAACCATTGATGAGGTGGAAACCGATGTGGTTGAAATTGAAGCCAAGCTGGACAAGGTGAGAGGGACCCAGAGGGCTGACACTTCTTCCCCTATGCCCAGCAGGTCTCAGGGGACGAGGGTAAACCCTGCCATCTCTCCCTTCACCCCTCATGGGTGTGAACATAATTTTGTAGTGATGCTCAATGTGTTCCAGGTGCATCTGCTGTAGGCACACACCTTCTTCTGTCCCTAAGTCCAGTGCCTCTAAGTGGAAGTGGACTCAGGACTCCCTTGAATCCAAGCATCCTCCTGTCCAACCCCTCTGTCCACTAGGTGATGTGTTGGTGTGACTGGAGTGGGTAGAGGAGCAAGTGAGGAGTAAGGAAAGGGAAGGGGCAGCTTTGAGCATCAGTGAACTGCTGGCCAAACAGACCCTCTCCACAAAGTGCAGTCACACAGAGTGCTCCTTGAGGCAAAGATGACGAAGCTTCATTTCACATACTTTGGGCATGTAATCAGAAGAGGCTAGTCCTTGGGAAGGGACATCATGCTTGGAAAGGTGGAGGGACAGTGAGAGAGAGAGGAAGACCCCGAACTAACTGGAGTGACATAATGACTGCAGCAATGGATTCAAGTATGTCAGAGATGGTGAAGATAGCACAGGACAGGACAGAGTTCAGATCTGTTGTCGCTGAGAACATTATGGGTTATAGTGGACTCAGTGGCACTTAACTACAACACCAAGCCTGGGCGCCCTGAATGATCTGACCCGCCCCACACTGTTGAGCCTGTCACCCTCTGCCCTACTGTCTTCCCTGGGCCTCCCCTACCTGTTCTCTGCCGATCCTCTGGATTCCTAACTGTCCCCAGCCTTTGGCAGAACTCCTTGCTTTGAGAACCAGCTGACACCACCTGTCACCAGACTGTCCTTGATGTGTCATGTTTGGTGCTGGAGGTCCCTTCCAGTCCCTGCTCCAATCACCCTGGACCCCTGTGGACAGTGTACTCACTGCTGGAAACTCCTTTTGGTTCTGGTCAAATGCTGACCAGCCTGGGGTTCCTACCCGGGGGGCGGGATCCTTTCTGTGGTTTCCAAGTGGGTGCTCAGGAACAGGCCTGGAGGGGGGCTTCTGCCTGTAGCCCCCTCCCCTCCCCATCCTTTCCTCCTTCACTCAGCTGGTCCGGCTCTGCAGCAGCATGATCGAGGCCGGCAAGGCCTACATTACCACCAACAGGCTCTTCCTGGGCGGCGTCCGAGACCTGTCCCAGCAGTGCCAGGGCGACAGCGTCATCTCGGTGAGGGACACTCTCCGGGGGTGGGGCTAGGGGGCTTCCCAAGATCCTCCACAGCCTCTGAAGGGCTGCCCAGCGCTGGGAGCAGGTGGGTGTCAGTGTCCAGCCAAGGGCATGGTTCTGTGCCCTGGGTGGTGGCAGCAGGGCTCTCCTGTCCAGTTTGGAGACCCTCACCCTGTGTTACCCTCTACCCCTAGGAATGTCTGCAGAGGTTCGGAGACAGCCTGCAGGAGATGGTCAACTACCACATGGTAAGTCCAGCCCTGAAGTCCTCTCCTTCGCACGGTCTCGCCTGCGCCCCCACCTCCTCCAAACCCAGACCATCAGCAGCGGAGCTGTCAGTTCCAGGGTGTGGGCAGCTGCTCCCTGAGAGCAAGTTGCAGGGGAAGGGGGGAGGCTAATAGGCTATGCTGAGCAAAGACCTGATGATGGGGTAGAGCCTGGACCCCCCAAGGTGGCCAGGCTACAACGCAGCCCAAGCAAAGGGTCTACAGCCAGGCCCAGAGCTTCTTAGCTGACCCCGTGGCCCCTGGAGAGTCCACTGCTACCAGGGCTGGTGACTCCATCTGGCAAAGCCCTAAGCATAGACCCAGCACGTGTGTGGTCCAGCTCCGGCCTGGGAAACAGCCCTAGACTAAACATGCCCCACCTCCAAGGAAGTGCAGAAAGAAAGCTTCTGTCTGTCTGTCTGTCTGCGTGCGTGCCTCTGGTACAGGACCTAGTCCAACAACTTGATTCTGGGTCAAGTCAGTGCTGGAGGGAACCCAGAAACCTCCTACAGCTCCCTATCTCCATGCCGCCTTCCCAGGCGGGTATCCCCAGGAGCTCTGGGCTCTCACCCAAGGCCTTCCTCTCACAACCCAGAATGCAACTGGCCCATCTTCAGGCCCAGCAGGACAGGGGCCTTCCGATGTGCCCCCTATGGGCTCTGTGAGGCAGGCCTGGTAGGAGGGGTCCATTCAAGCAGCTTTGTCAGCTTGACAGAGAGCTCCGTGGGGGATGGGTAGTAGTCACAGCTGTTGCTTCTGAACACCATCTCCCCACCCCTTGGGGTCCTTTCTCAGGCTGGACTGTGTTGAAGAAGGGGACTGGCTTCTCTCATGACTGAGTTGGGGGCCTGGGCAGGGCTGAGGGGTTTTCTCATGCCTGGTTTTCATCTGGGAACATGGGGACCTTGCTTTAAGAACTGTACAGGAAGCTCTGGTGGCCTAGTGGCAAGAAGTTGCACTGCAATCACAGAGGCACACAGTTCAAATCCACCAGATGCTCTGCTGGAAAAGGAGGGACAATCTCCTGTACCAGTCAGATCCAATTTGACGGTACACGCACACAAAATAATAAAATAAAATTAAAGAAAAAAAAGAACTGTATAGAAGCAATTTCCTGATGTTCTTGACCCTTCCTCACCCCCAGATCCTGTTTGACCAGGCCCAGAGGTCTGTGCGGCAGCAGCTCCACAACTTCATCAAAGAGTGAGTGTCTCCCGTAGCCCCCAGGCCCTAGGCCTCTCTCGAGGCCCTGAGATCCTTCCCTGGGCCAAGGTCTTCCTAGTGAGGCATAGAAGGGCACCCACCAGAAAGCAGTGTCAAGATCAAGGTCAGGGATCTCAACAGCGGAGGAAGGAAGTGTGCACAATGTGTGGTATGTACCATCTCCAGGGGAGCTGGGCTGCCTGGACCAAGTGACCTTGTCTTGGAGCCTCAAGGCTGGGCAGGACAGAGCAGGGGCACAGGCTAGATGTTTGGCTTAGTACCAAGGAAACAGTGTCATGGGCAGAGGGACCCAGGGTGGCCCACTTTCTCTCACTGCCAGAGTCTGAATTGACTCATAGCTGACCTTCCATTGGGTTTTCAGAAACTGTAAATTTCATGGGAGGAGATTGCCCATCTTTCTCCCAAAAAGCAGCTGGTGGACACGAACTGCCTGCCTTTGGGTTGGCAGTGCAACATCTTACCACTCGGCCCCCAGAGCTGAGAAAGTTTTTAGCAGGAATGGGCAATCAAGGTAGGGTGTGACCTCCCTGAAGGAGTTGAGGTAAGACCTGGTGGAGACCTGACATCCGGTATGTAGAGTTAGGGTGTCCAAATGAAGAGATCATTTAAGGTGGGTAAGTCTGGCATCCAGGGGAAATCTGGGGAGTCTCCCTGAGATGGACCAATTTCTGGAGTTGAGAGAAGTAGCAGTCAGGAGAAAGGCCAGGCTGGGTAGCTGAGTGTGGAAGAGGAGGTGATGGCTAGATGTAATCAGATGGGGTTGGCGGGGTGGTAGGGTGGTCAAGAGATGTAGCCAGGGAAACTAGAGTGTGAGGAAAGCCCAGGAAGGGAGGAGGAGTAACAAAGAATAGATGAGGGAGACCCTTGAGCATAAGCACTAGCATGCATCCTTCCCCCTGAACCCTGTCCACTAATCCTAGGGATGTGCGAAAGTTCAAGGAGACCAAGAAGCAGTTTGACAAGGTTCGTGAAGACATGGAGCTGTCCTTGGTGAGGAACGCCCAGGCCCCCCGGCATCGGCCCCATGAAGTAGAGGAAGCCACGGGCGCCCTGACCCTCACTCGAAAATGCTTCCGCCACCTGGCACTGGACTATGTCCTGCAGGTCAGTTCCAGGCAATGAGGCAACCACTCCTGAAACAGTGGGAGGGCTTCCTGAAGGAAGTTGTGGAAGAGGACAGAGATGCCACATCCTGTGAAACAAGGCAGGGGGCCAGCTAGTTTTGGAGGTCACCGGTTAAGGTGGTGACGAGTCTGGCTGTGCGGGCAATGGGAACAGACACAGGGGCTCCAAAACCGAAAGAGGCAGGGGCTGGCACAAGTGAAGGGGACAGAAGATGGTCTGAGAGGCAGGGGCTGGCACAAGTGAAGGGGACAGAAGATGGTCTGAGGGTTATGGGAAACCACAAGCATCTGGTGTGGACTCTCACAAGGGACATTTCTGACACCCCTATTCACTCTCTCTTCTGGCAGATCAATGTCCTCCAGGCCAAGAAGAAATTCGAGATCTTAGATTCTGTAAGTGTCAGGGCAGGTGAAGGGGTTGCAGGTATTTGTGACCTCAGACAGCAGCCTCACCTGTGCACCCTCTTCTGTAGATGCTATCATTCATGCATGCCCAGTACAGCTTCTTCCAGCAAGGCTACAACCTTCTGCACCAGCTGGACCCCTACATGAAGAAGCTAGCGGCTGAGGTGAGCCATGGGAAGGGTGGGCCCAGGGTCAGGGTCTCCGGGTGGGAGGTGAGTGCCCACTGCCCTCCCTGATGCCGGCCCTGCCCACAGCTGGACCAGCTGGTGATTGACTCAGCTGTGGAGAAAAGGGAGATGGAGCGAAAGCATGCCGCCATCCAGCAGAGGGTGAGTGAGGTCCAGCCCACGAACCGCACCGTGTGTGTGTGTGTGTGTGTGTGTGTGTGAGAGAGAGAGAGAGAGAGAGAGAGAGAGAGAGGCCGGTTGTCTGTCTGAGGCCAATTGTCCGTCTGACAGACAACGGGCCTCTCTCTTCACACACAAGTGGCCCCACCACCATGTCTTGAGGGTATTGCTCCTCACTGCTCCCCCTGACCTTGAGGAGGCCCCCTCTAGCACATACATGGCCCAGACTTTGTCCCAGGCCTGCCCACCTGGCCCCAGTCACTTTCACTCTGTTATGCTCCTTTTAGGATTATGAGAGGCGGGGGAGGGGCCTCTGACTCAGTGGGGTGGGAGGGACTGTGGGTAGCTCCTGGGCTGGGCTGGGCTGGGCGGTGGTGGCCAAGGCCCTTTGTCTGGCAGATGCTTTGGTTGCGGGCTGAAACCCTGGGGTCCCAAGGAACCCTGATGCTGTAGAGTTTGAGTGCTTGGCTGCTAACCCAAAAGGTTGACAATTAGACCCTCAAGCTGTCATGCTTGGGAAGGTAGAGGGACAGAGAAAGAGAGGGAGACCATCAATGAGATGGGTTGATTCAGTGACTGGGGTAATGGGGGTAGGTGTGTCAGAGACATAAAGTTGGCACAGGATAGAGCAGGTTTCAGGGCTGTTGTACATGGGGTCGCTATGAGTCGCAAGCGACTTGAGGGCACATAACAACAACAACAACAACAAGACGCTGCTCTCAGTAAGAATCTAAGTCAGCTTCACCCATAAAGACTGAACTGCCAGGAAATCCTGTGGGGCGGTGGATTCGACTCCCTTGATACAGAATTAACTGACTCAAGGACAATGGGTTTGGTTTCTGGTTTTCCCTGGGGTCCCTCTTGGGGGCCAGTGGTGGCCACAGACACTGGGTTGGCTCCTACAGTGGCCTCTGCTCATTTGTCAGACAGCTGCCCCTGAAGGGACCAAGGAAAGAGGTGGGAGGCCTGCAAGGGAGTGAACTATTTTGAGACTGCAGAGAGGCCTGTGGGAGCTGGGGGTGGTGGAAAACCTTCTTCAGTTCCTCAGGGTGGGGTGAGGAGCCCCTGGAGGCCATCAATCTCTGGGAAGGGGGCGGGGCTGAGAACGGGGTGGGGGTAGGCAGGTGGGCTGGTGGGGCAGGGCAGTAAAGCCTCAGGTTGGGGTGGGGCAGGAGTACTTACTGGTTCTCTTTCCCCCCTGCACCCTCTCTGGCCTGCCAGACACTGCTGCAGGTGAGTGAGCTGCCACCTTCAGGGGTGTGGGGCCCAGGGCTGGGGCACACCAGACTGGGCAGGGTCTCTGCCCTCCCCTGATGTTCTGACAATTCAGCACCAAGGACACCTCCACTGGTCCCAGACCTCTAGCCATTCCTGGCCCTTGTGTGCTTGTGATTGTGAGCTGTGGCTGGCACCAGCAGGACTCCGGCTGAGTGCAGACCTTGGCCTGTGGGGGTGGCAGCAGCTGTTCTCGCCTCCACCGCCTGAGCTGGGAGCAGGTGCAGCCCCTCCTTCCCTCCACCCAGCCTCTGCCGCCAGCCCACTGCACACCAACACATAGGGCTCAGTGGCACTGGCTTAAATGGAGCTCTGTCAGGCGCTAGAGGACAGGCCCAGCTGGTGGCATGAATGGACTCAGGATGTGGAGGGAGGGGGGACGGGGACGGCTTCCTTCCTGGTCCTGGAGTCTGCTTTTTCTTTCGAGACTGGGGGGAGGGCAGGGCAAGCTGGCACCAAGGCCCCGAGCTGTGGAGCTGTGAGTGAGTGAGGTCTGCTGCACCTTGGGGTTTCAGGGCAGGAAGTGCCAAGGGTTAGTGTTTGAGAGCATGTAGTCATGTGTGTGCATGCGACCTGTGTGACCACCCCAACAAGCACCCCCTGAAGCTTTCATGGGGGTGAGGGGAAGGGAGGCACGAGGGGCACTTGCTGAGGTTCAGGCCTGACCTCCCCAGGACTTTTCCTATGACGAGTCCAAGGCAGAGTTTGACGTGGATGCCCCCAGCGGCGTGGTGATGGAGGGCTACCTCTTCAAGAGGGCCAGCAATGCCTTCAAGACGTGGAACCGGTAAAACCCTGGTGCAGGGAGCTGGGGGGAGGGCAGGCCAGAGTGGGCCAGAGGAAAAAAATGGGAGCAGCTCTGCTGACTCCTTGTGCCCTACTTAACCTGCCAGGCGCTGGTTCTCCATTCAGAATAGCCAGCTGGTCTACCAGAAAAAGCTCAAGGTGAGCAAAGGGACTGGGCCGGGTCACGGTTAGCTGGGCCCTTCTCCTATCTGGACTATGGCTTGGCTGGTCAGTGGGTCCAGCAGAGGGAGGACATTTGTGGGCACCAAGATCAGAAGCCCAGAGGGTTGGAGATAGGACTGAATGTGAGGCTCAGATTGCCTAGAATTAAGTGATGTTCAGAGGCGGGGCTGTGAGTGGCGTCAAGGATGAGGGGGTGGGCCAAGATGCAGAGCTGGGGCCAGCGGTGGTGACACCTGCAGGACATGCTGACCGTGGTCGTCGACGATCTCCGCCTCTGCTCCGTGAAGCCCTGCGAGGACATCGAGCGCAGGTTCTGCTTCGAGGTGGTGTCGCCCACCAAGTGAGGAGGTGCAGCCTGGAGGTGGGGGCTGGGGGTGTATCCCATCCAGTCTGGCCTGATGGCCTCCCTGTTTCCAGGAGCTGCATGCTGCAGGCCGACTCCGAGAAACTCCGGCAGGCCTGGGTCCAAGCCGTGCAGGCCAGCATTGCCTCTGCCTACCGGGAGAGCCCCGACAGCTGCTACAGCGAGGTGTGCCCTCCCTGCCCCTGAACACACCCACAGCAGCTGCATGATGAGCCCTGCAGGCTGCACATGAGTGTGTGCACATGTGTGCATGTGAGCATGTTTGCGTGGAAGCATGCATACACGTGCAACCCTTAGACTTCAGGGGCCTTGACCTGTGTTGGGTTCTCTGACGGGGAGGAGGAAGTGCCTTGCTGTGGAAACAGGTCTATTGGAGACTGACACCCAGCTGGGCTGAGTTTGCCGTGCTGCCTTCTCTGTCCTCAGAGACTGGACCGCACTGCATCCCCTTCCACAAGCAGTATAGACTCGGCTTCGGACTCTCGGGAGCGCAGCACCAAGGCCGACAGCACTTTGCAGCGTGTGCAGAATGTGGCTGGCAACAGCCAGTGTGGCGACTGTGGGCAGCCAGACCCGCGTTGGGCCAGCATCAACCTGGGTGTGCTGCTCTGTATCGAGTGTTCAGGCATCCACAGGTAGGTGCTGGTGGTGGTCAACCTGGGGAGAGGCAGCAGGGCGTACCCTGACTCAGTCCTGCCCCTTGTCCTCCAGGAGCCTGGGTGTTCACTGCTCCAAGGTTCGGTCCCTGACACTGGACTCATGGGAGCCAGAGCTTCTGAAGGTGGGTACTGGGGCGGGAACTGGCCTTAGGCCGTCGTGGGGCCTGGTGTCAAGGTCTTTAAACAGAGGCTGACTGCCCTCTACGATCTCCTGTAGCTGATGTGTGAGCTTGGAAATAGCACTGTGAACCAGATCTACGAGGCCCAATGTGAGGGCCTGGGCAGCAAAAAGCCCACAGCCAACAGTCCCAGGTGAGAGGGGTGCAGCTGACTGGGCCAGCGAGCCCCAGGTGAAAGGTGTGGCCTGCTGGGCTAGGGAGGCCCACCTGACATTTGCCCTGGTCCAGGCAGGACAAGGAGGCCTGGATCAAGGACAAATATGTGGAGAAGAAGTTCTTGAGGAAGCTGCTGGCAGCACCTGACCAGGAGGCACCGGCCAGCAGGGAGCTAGGCTCCCGGCACTGGCGGGTGCAGAAGTGCCAGCGGCACCACAGCTCCCCCCGGGCTCCCACTGCCCGTCGCAAGGTCCGGCTCGAGCCCACCCTGCCCTCGGTTGTGGCCCTGTCCTCAGGTACCAGGATCCTCAGTGGATTGCATTCTTATCAAAGCTTAGCCCCCAGCTCAAGTGCTTAGAAAGAAAGCAGGGGCTCACAGATTCCAACTCCCAGAATGTCCTGGGGTAGCCCACCCCACCCTGGACCTCAGTTTCTCACAATCTGAACCTTCTGCAGCTGGTACGTTGGAGCGCAAGTTCCGCCGAGACTCGCTCTTCTGCCCAGATGAGCTGGATTCCCTCTTCTCCTACTTTGATGCAGGGGCTGCTGGTGCAGGTCCACGCAGTAAGTCCTAGGGAGCCCTCCTTCATCGTCCTGTCATATAGCCCTTAAATCCTAGCCAGGCCAGCAGAGCTGGGGCCAAGGGCAGGGCTCACCTGCTTGCTGAGGCACAGGAGTGTCTGTGAGAATGACCAGGCTGAGAAAGCAGCTGATGTTACAGAGAGCTTGGTCTAGGAGTATGGAGAAGGGAGGAAGTTGGTGGAACTACAGCAGAAATAGCATTCCGAGAGGATCTCAGATGCATGTTGGCCTGGCAGCCAAGACAAAGGCTGGTGAGGCTGATGTATGCAAGTCTATGTGTGTGTAGCTGTGTGCACACAAGGTGGATGTGTGTGAATGCATAAGATTGTGTGGTGTGCACAGAGGTGTGTATATGTGTGAGCGTATCTGCGTATCTGTGTGTGTGTGTGTGTGTGTGTGCACATGAGACTGGAGGATTGTCTAAGTGGGAATGTGACAGGCTGTGTATCCTCGGGGTGTGTGTGTGTGTGTTTGTGTGTGTGTATGCATGCATGCGTGTATTCTGGAGCAGTGATGTTTAGGAACCAGCTCATAAAAGACAATTTTGTACATCTTTCTCGACTCTGCTTGGAATTGACTGGTGGGCATATTTATTTATATCACAGCAAATGCTACAAGCAAGACAAATAATTTAAATTTATTTATTATGTTTTTAATACTATGATTTGAGTGAAAGTTTACAAAATATATTTATCTTTCATTCAGTCAGTCATTCATTTTGCCTGTAGGACTTTGGCCCTGAACAAGTACTGTTCTCTTGCCTCTTTGTGATTGGTTTTTCTAAGGAGTGAGTGAGTGTCTGACTCCTGTTACTGGCCAACTTACAGACCTCTTAGAGAGTTCTGGTGGTGTAGTCCTTAGGGAGTTTCCATGCCAATGCAAAAGTGATACCTCTCTGGTGGTGGCGAAAGATAAGTAATCTGTGCCATTTACAGCTTCCAGCAATCTGAGTTCCTTCAGGCTCCCTAGCGATGTGGTTTTTTTAATAGGCCATTTTATTGTTTGGCTGAAAGTTGAGCCACGGAGATGAGTGTTGAAGGTTTATTGAGCCCACTGACGTAGGACGCTGTGCAGACCTTTCCTGGGCAGTGTGGGCAGAAGGGATTGACTGGACAGGAGCCAGGAGTGAGAGGGCTGTAGAGGCCGCCCTGAGGGGTGACAGCATGCAGCAGAGGGCGCTGCTGCACCCTCTCCAAGCCTGGGGCTAGGCTGCTCTGGGAAGGATAGGGTTCAGCCTTTCTCCTGGGGTACTGGAGCTCAGGACCTCACTTTCAGGAACCCCTCTGTTCGCTGTCCCCACAGGTCTGAGCAGCGACAGCGGCCTGGGCGGCAGCTCAGATGGCAGCTCAGATGTACTGGCCTTCGGGCAGGGTTCCGTAGTGGACAGCGTTACAGAGGAGGGTGAGTGTATGCCCCTTAGTGCCCTGGGCCCCTTCGCTGCGGGGTGGGGGGAGGGAGACACAGCTGCAGCGTCCTCTGGCCGTGATGCAGCCTCTGACCGCACCCCTCTCTGCAGAGGGCGGGGAGTCGGAGGCTTCCAGCGGGGAAGCAGATGGAGAGGCGGAGGCCTGGGGCTTGGCTGATGTGCGTGAGCTGCATCCCGGGCTCTTAGCACATCGTGCTGCGCGCACCCGCGACCTACCCGCACTGGCTGCGGCGCTGGCGCACGGGGCTGAGGTCAACTGGGCTGACTCGGAGGACGAAGGCAAGACACCACTGGTCCAGGCTGTGCTAGGGGTGAGTAGGGGGAGCTATTGTCCAGGGCAACAGTGGACTGGAACATAGGCTCATTTGAGTAATTTGACATGTATTTGCATAATACACGTGCATTTGCATATTCCTGACCTGTTCTTCTGTGGTGCCCACACAAGGATCCGTTGGCTCTGCAGAGACCAGACTCGGAACTGGCAGGGTCCCCATCGCTGGATGGGTGCAGAGGACAGGGGGAGGGGGCGCCTATCCTGACAACCCCTACTCCACAGGGCTCCTTGATCGTCTGTGAATTCCTTCTGCAAAATGGAGCGGACGTGAACCAAAGAGACAGCCGGGGGCGAGCGCCCCTGCACCACGCCACACTCCTAGGCCGTACTGGGTGAGCAGCCCTCCCTGCCCAGCCTCCCACCCTAGCCCCTGCCAACGCGTTCTGAGCCCACCCCAACTCGGCCCCTCTCACTCCATAGCCAGGTCTGCCTGTTCTTGAAGCGGGGGGCCGATCAGCACGCTCTCGACCATGACCAGCAGGACCCACTGAGCATCGCAGTGCAGGCGGCCAACGCAGACATCGTCACCTTGTACGTGTAGTGTAGGCGCTGGCGGGGGCGGGGTGTGTGTATGTGTTGTGTGTGTGTCTGCCAGACAGGGCTCTGGGGGCTGGGCTCTAGGAGGCGGGGCTCCAGGGGCGGGTTCTTGCAGGGTGAGTCATGAGGTGGGGTGAGGTCAGAGAGGTGGGCGGTCCTAGGAGGTCAGGGGTTGGATGAGGTTGTGGAGAATCTAACCATATAAGTCTCAGAGGCTAGGTGGAGTCCTGGGACCTATTCTTCATTTCGGATAAGGGTGGGATTTTCCTTGGTGGATGTCTCACGGTTCTGTCCACAGGCTCCGTCTGGCGCGAATGACAGAGGAGATGCGTGAGGCCGAGGCACCCCCTGGCCAGCCGGGCCCGCTGGCGGGCAGCAGCCCCACGGAGCTCCAGTACCGCAGGTGTATCCAGGAATTCATTGGCCTCCATCTGGAGGAGAGCTAGGGCCGGGCCGGCCGGGCAGCCGCGGGACCCTACCCCGGCACCCGGCCGTCGGCCCGGCCACCCCGCATGCTCCTGGAGACCCTGGCCCTGCCCGCCCCCCGGCCCTGCCTGTGACCACACCTGGGCCCACTTCCAACAGCCCCCATGCCAGGTGCTCCTGGGGCGCTGCTCACCCACTCTCCCCTCCTCCAAACTGCCCAGACTTCTCAGGAGGGGGGAGGGAGCCGGACACTGAGTCTTCAAGCCCTAGGTTTTTCTCAGGAAGGGAGGCCACATCACCTGGTAGCCCTCACTTCTCCTGGGGAATCCTATGTCCTCAAGTGACCCACCCTTCCTCTGGGGCTTGGGTTGCTCACACCACAAACCACTCAAGGCCCATGTCACCTTGTGCCCTCTTTGCCCTTGGGGTGTGGGTCATCTGATGTGTGCCCCTGAAACCTAGGACCCAGGTCACCATTTGGAGTCGATGCCACCTCGTGTGCCCTTGCTGCCCTGAGACCTGGGTCATCTTATGGGGTCCATGCCACCTTGTGCCCTCTCAGCCTGTGTCACCTTGTGCCCTCTTCTGCACTGGGGCCTGGGTCACCTTGTAGAACCCAGGTCACCTCCTGGGGCCCATGCCACTTTGTGCCCTCTCTGTCCTCAGAGCTCATGTCACCTTGTGCCCCACTTTTACTGCCCCAGAACACTGGCCTGCCAGTTGAGTTCCTTCTTCCCAGAGCCCCTTCTCTAGGCCCCAAGGCTGGTGGCTGGCCACCAGTGCCTTACCAGGGCAGGGAGGGATAGCCCATCCAGGGATCAACCCCGTGTACCTCACTTAGGGACCCAGCATCCAGGCTGGGCTTTGAAGGTGCTGAGTGGGTAGGACTCTGGTCTGGGGCTTAGGCCTCTGCTGGACGCTGGCGTCCTGGGCCCTGTGGCTGGCCACACAGGCCCAAGGTGCGGGACGACCCCAGGCCTGTCCCTGCCCTTCCGGAGACACCTTCTCCGGTACTCGACCCAGAGCCCTGCATAAAGCAACTTTGGCACTTTCCACCCGCATCCGATGTCCTTTGTTACGGCTCAGCGGGTTTTCTACGACGCCCTTTCTGCATTGTCTCGCGTCTTTTCTGTGGATGCTAGAGGATTCCCTTCCCTGGTTCTGCCTGCAGCCTGGCCTTGCCCCCACCAGCCTTGCCCCTTGGGCTGGGCCCTCATTGGGGCGAGGGGTCTCTCAGCATCTTCAGGGCCCCACCAATGCCCTCTTTGTTTCCCTTTTTTGAAGGAAGGCTGGGGCAGTGGCTGGGCCCTTTCCCCAACGGTGGCCAGTCAACTGGCCATTATGCAAAATGCTGTCCGGAGAGGCTCAGTGGGTGGTAAGGCTGACCTGAGGCACCCCCAACTCCCTCTCCTGCTGGCTGTGAACCCTGAAGAGAAAATTAACTCCTTCCTTTCTCCCTGCTTGAGCCCCACCACTCCGGATTACACACTGTCAATAAATCTCTGCCGCCTGCTCATTGGCTGTGTTCGCTCTGTTTCTGGTTCCCGCCCTCTCCGAAAGGAGTAGGGCATGACAAGCATCTCTTCACCAAAATGACAACTCTCAGCCTTGGTCAAACTGGAGAGCCCAGCCCTCACCTGCAGGGGGCCTGATAAGAATAATGGAGCTATTTTGATGAACTCTTGATCTTTTTTTTTTATATTCAACAAGTTTTATTCCACCACTGCCTCGATCTGTGGGTCAGCAGAGGTGCAGTGACCGAGGTGACATGGGCTGGGCTGGGCCAAGCCCACTCGGAGCCCCAGCCCTGGAGGCATAGCCATCCATGGTCACTTCTCCAGGGTGGTCACTTCTCCAGGGTGGTCACTTCTCCAGGGTGGTCACTTCTCCAGGGGAGCATAGTTGAGCAGCTTCTCAATGAGGTCCACATGGGCCAGCAGCATGCGGCGGCAACAGTAGCATTTCAGGCCCAGTGCGTCCAGGGCGTCCGCCTCACTGCACTCGGCTTGTAGCAGCCCCAGGTAGGCTTCCCACTTGTTGCCCACGATCTTGCCGCAGGAGACACAGCGCATGGGAATGATCATGGCTGCAGCACACAGGAGACCTAACTCTTGACTTTTTAAACGTTTTTGGTACCGTGACACTATAGTCTTTCTGTCTTCTTTTCATGCTCTGTGCCATTTAAGAATTTGCACATACTGTTGTTATTATGCCACTGAGTTGGAACTGACCCACAGCTGACCTTCCGGTGGGTTTTCAATGAAGAACATGAAAGGAGAGTGTCCATCTTTCTGTCGTAGAGCAGCTTGTGGATTTGAACCACATGCCTTCAGGTTGGCAGCACAGCTCCTAACCACTAGGTCACCAAAGCTCCAACACTTTTTTTTCCAGCTTGTTTATGTTTTCTTTTTTCCTTTTATTTTATTAATTTTAATGAAAGTTCCAACACTTTGACTCTTAACATCCTTAGCCTTCTCTGATAGGATGGAAAGGGTGACACCAACAGAAGCTGGCCACTCCCAGGGCCTGCAAGCTGGCCCTTTGCCCATTACCCCCTTTGACCCTACCTCACCCTTCTGTCTATATACCTCCCATGTTACTGCTGTGGTCTGCTAAGGAGGTGTCAGCCTAGCCAAAGCAGAGTGATATGGGGATGCAAATAAACACTAGCCAGTAGGTAGAAACAATATTTTATTACAAAACAATTCAAGGTCACCAAATGGCTTGGCTGCCCCAATGATCAGCAGCCTTTACTTGATAAATGATAATGGATATTAACAGATGAGTCTCCATGCTCTGAAACACAGGCGAATCCCTCACACACATGGACACACCACACGCTGACACAGACATGCATCCCCTCCAGACACAGACACACAAAGCTGATGAATACACATACATGCAGAGGCACACGAGCACACAGGGTCACCCCTGAAACATGGGCATTCAGATTGGTGTGGACGCTCCCTCCTCTCTGGCCTGGGCCCCCTGAGACTTGTGATGCCACCTCTAGGGAGGGCAGCTGGGCCCATAACAGGCCTGGATGTACCAGAAGTCTGGCCCTTGTTCGCCAGGTGTTGCACTTTCTGGACTTCTGGGCTTGCGGGCAATCTGGCCTGCACTGGGCAGATTTTGCCACAGCTCTGAAGATCAGGCAAAATGGCTGATGGCTCCTGCAGAGCTAGTTCAGGTGCTAGGACTGGGGTTGGCAAGGGGCTCCCAGCCCTAACTCTTTAGCTGAGTCTCCCCCCCAGGGTCCCTGGAAGCGTCCATGGGCGATGAAGTTGGCTTGACCCCCGGGTTGCTTGGGTTCATGTTGGCAGCTGTTGGGGATCTGGCCAGCTTCTAGCTGGGCATGAGCTGATCTTGCCTTTGTGCTGCACTTGGCCCGGGATGCACACATGTCATAGAGCCAGCGGTAGCCCAGCAGCAGGGAGAGAGCCACAGAGTCAAACAGCAGCTCCAGCAGTTCCATCACGGACAGCATGGACATGCCAAAACACTGGCCCATCAGATTCTTCATCTCTTCGAGCAGCTTAAGTAGGATGGGGCCCTCCTGTGGTGAGGCCCTCAGTGAGCTTGGGCAGGGCCACCAGCACCAGGCGGCCCTTGCCCCGCCCCTCGTTGACCAGCTCCCACCTGACAGCTTACCTTTGGTGTCCTTTCCATCTTGAAGTAGTTGAGCCTCCAGTTGATGTTCACTTTGGCGATGCTGCTCCTGGGTAGGAACACACATGTCTGAGGGAGTAGGCCCACAGGTCTCGCTTGCCCTGCTTTGTGGGGTGCTTCCTTGGGGCCTCTGACGGGGGCATTAGGGTATGTTACTGGCAGGGTGAAAGGCTAGGACAGGACCCCCTGGGGAAGCTTTCAACTTACCCTGGGCTCTGGTTTTCTTTCTCGGGGCCTTCAAGCATAGCCAGGATCCAGTCCTATTCACAGAAGGTTCCATGTGGCGATTGTCTCCTGCCCAGTCCCCCACCCCTAGCACCAAGGTCCGAGGGCTGCCCCCATCCACCTCCACTCCTTTAAGGGTTACTTACAGCAGACTCGGACAAAGCCCACTTGGAAGTTTCCACGGAGTGCTTATGTAAAGATTCACTAGGAAAGACAGATCAACCTGTTAGCCCCCTGCCTTGGTACCTAAGGTAGTGACCTGTCCCCGCCTTGTGCAATCTGCTCACCTGCAGGACCTGGGGCAGCTGGAGAAGCAAGAGTGGTTGCGAGTTTCCAGTTCCTGGTAGAGGCTGTAGAAGCAGTGACCTGGAGATGGGGGTTACAGATCACCCGTTAGGAGTCCTCTCCAAGATGGCTGGGAGGTGTAGGGGTGAATGGGTGAGAGTCCAACCCGAGCAGGCAGTCCCAGTGAGCCGGCCGGGGTTCAACCCTGGTCAAGGAGGTAAGGTGGTAGGTGGTGGGCTTGCTCACCCCAAGCTGGGTACCGGGTAGAGGTGCAGTACTCGGCTCCTGCCGGCAGAGGGTAGCGGTAGTAGCCGCAGAAGCAGTCCTTGACCATCTGATGCTGGAAGCAGGAGACCAGGCAGGCCTAGGAGAAAAAGAAGGGATGGGAACTGGGGATCCTGAGCACCATCATTCTCCCACCGGGGCCTGTCTGCCTACACAACCACTTTCCTTCTTCTCCGCAGCAGCCGTCTCTCGTGGTCCCTGACTGTGTGGCCCTGCTCCGCCCTGGGAAGCATGGTGCCCACTCTGAGAGCGTACCTGCCTGGTATAGGACTTATTGTACAGCAATTGCATGTCTGTGCCCTTTTCTCCGTCCACACAGCTTGCAAATTGGTTCGGGAACCAGGATTCCTTTTGGGGGGAGGAAATAAGTTGCAGTTTCAAACTCCTGCCATGGGTCCCGCCCAAAGAGAGCCAGACTCCTCCCCAGGCCACGCCCACGCATTACCCCGCCCAAAGCCACGCCCCCTGCGTAGACCACGCCCTCCCACAGCCCTGCCTACCCCAGAAGAGCAGCCACCCACCTCTCCTATGCTGATGGTGGTCTCGGTCCTCGGCAAGATGTTGAAGATTTGGGACTCTGGAACGCGGGGCTCCAGGAAGGGCGGCTCCAGAAAGGGGGTGTGGTTGCGTTTGTGGATCGTGACCTTTATGCCCGTATCAGAGGACAGCAAGGGTAGGTGGTCCTGTGGCTCCACTCTGAGCACCAGGGTGATCCCTAGAGGATGGTGACAGGATGAAGCCTCCTGCTGGCTCCTCAAAGCCCCTACCCGGCACTCAATTTGATCCCTTGCCCACCCACTCCATCCCTCTTCCCATATCCCCACTGAGCAGGCGCTCTGTCTACCCTCTGGCTCTGGGCACCCCCACCTTCACCTCTGCCTGGCCCTCTCTTTGCCCAACTCCACTCAGCCGCACCTCCACTTAGCCAGAGTCGCTCTTCACTTTGTGTGGCATGCTGGTGTGTTGAGGCCAAGATGTCATTGAAGGTGTAGCAGTTGCCGTAAATGTGATGGTAGAAGCTCCTGGAATAGAGCGAAGCTCCATCAGGCCCATGTTAGTGATAGGTGTTCCACCACCCAAGTTCAGTTGGCCTGAAGGGGTCACAGCCTGCTTCATCTGAGGGGGGGCTTATAAGTCCGACAGCCTCCAGCCAGCCATTCTCCCGGGGGTGCACCCACCCGGTCTGGTCCCAATCCTCACTCAGCCTCGCAGTCCTGCTGGTTGTTCTCACAGGAGAGGATGAAGGGGTTCTTGTAGCTGTGTTCTTGGGTGGCAGCCAGGATGTTCATGTAGTGGAAGTGGTACCACTCACGGATAGCTTTCTCCCTCGAGGAGAAGGTGCGGTTGAAGCAGTCTCCTCCTGTGCTGTTACACTGAGGGGTGATGGGGGGATCAGCCCTGTGGCCACAGGCCCCTCCCTCCCATGCAGTGCTTTCCTCTCCACTCGCCCCTCAAGGAGACAGCATGTAGTGACCCCTGCTGTGGCCCCAGCAGGGCACTCACCAGTCTGAACCCCACTTTAGAATGCCTGCCTGGTTCTTTCAGCATCTGAAGATGGAGCTGTCGGGCCAGCCGGAAGGTTGACTCAGGGCTTGGGCCTTTGTCCATTGGAGTGGTCCTAGTGGGGTCGCTGGTCTCACTGATGTTGAACTTGATCAGAGAGTAGATATTCTCCCGTGCAAACTTGTCCAGCTCCTCCAGGTGCTGGCGAACAAGCCTGAGTGAGATAAGTGGGCATGGTGATTCAGAGCTCCAGTCCTGAGGCTCCTCACCCCAGTTCCTGGGCATTGCTGGGATGGGCTGCACTGACCCCCAAGGTAGCAGACCTTGCAGCGTTAGTCTCTGTATGCCACCCAGCCCTGGACACCTGAAGGGGTGCTTTGGAACCAAACTTAGGAACTTTCCATGGGTTCTAGAGACTACAGAATGTGGCAGATCCCTCAACCCAGCCTGGCTCTCATGCCCTGTCCCCATTGCAGGCTCAATCATCCTGGCCCACCTATCCCCTCTGCCTGCACCCCTGATGCCTCAACTCCCAAGTCCAGCTCTGCTCCCTTCTCAATGATTGGCACCGCAGCTCAACTCTGGGCTGCCCTTCAGAAAAGCATACTCCCTCCTCTGAGCCTGGGGACATGCTGGTCACATTGGGCTGTACCTGCTGTGTGTCTTTATCCCTCCCCCTCCTCCAAGCAAAGGTCCAGAAGGCCCTGGCTGGCCAAGAGTTGGGAGGAGATGAGGTCATCACTGGCCAGCTAAAGGAGGCAATATGGAGGGTGCCCACAGGTTGCCAGGTGAGAAGTTGCCCTCTTAGCTTGCACCCCCCACAGCACTGGCCCTGCCCTATTTTAACTCCTGTTCTTTCCCTTCCCCCGAACTTTGCCCTCACCGGTGTGGGTTCATGTCGCACAGCGTGATTGCCAGGGAGGGCTTGCTGTCCCCGTGGGTAACGTCATTGTTCCTCTTCTGAAGATGATGGCAGAACATGCCCAGGGCACCCAGGAGCAGCAGCCCCCAGGTCACCCTTCGGAGGCGACTGCGGCTGACAAGGTGGCGGGGGCCATGGATGGTGGTATTGGCACAGAAGAAGGTAAACAGCTCTGTGAAGGAGGTGTGCAGCTCCTCCAGTTCATCCTGGTGTTCCTTCATGGGGGGCAGAGGCTGTGGCAGTGGTGGTGCTGATAGCTGTGCCTGGGGGTACCTCCAGGTCACTGGTCCTTCTGAGGCCTTGGGGATTCCATCTCCTGCCTGGGGTAGACAAGTGTTATAGCAGGCTTCTGGCCCTGCCAGGTCCCTCCCCCGCCCTTACAGACTTGAGACAGTTTGGGCCTTGGCAACTCAAATTCCATGGTACCTGGTCAGGTGTTGGACATTGTCTTGGGTCTATATTCTCAAAGGCCCAATGCTATTTAACCAGTAAGTGTAGAGCCAAGCTGGTCTAGCCCAGTTTGGGAAAAAGGTCAGGCCTGAGCTCTGTCCAATGCTGTGCTCCAGGGCAAGGCACCATCGCTGAATTGAGCCTCTGGAGAACCCCTTTCCAGTACCTCGGTTTCAGGGTAAGGTGGGCAAGTGGGGCCAGCTAAGTATGGGGACTTGGGAGGTCCAGGGGAAAAGGGCCACTTTAGGACTCTGGTTGTGTCCTGCCTGCCTCCACGGTCCCTTGGCCAACTTCCCTCTTGGACATGCCTGGAGCTCAGTTTCCCTGAACACAAGGACCAGCAGGTGGCCGTTGTGGGGCCTGGCCACACTTGCACATGACTCCTGTGAGCTTTGCACAGTCCCCTCATCGTGGTGTGAATTAGCTGAGCCTTCTGGCCTCTTCCTGCTGCCCAGGTGCTGGGAAGGCCCTGGGGAGGAGGCTGGGCTGGGGGGAGCACCTGCTGGGTCTCAGCCAATTGTGTGTCCCAGCAGGTAAGTCCAGGCAAGCTGCTCACGTGCATGCTGGGAAGTGCTTGCAGAGGCAGGCCAGCCAGTTGTGCCGGGCCCCAGGGGTGAGGCATGGAGGGCAGGATCAGAGCCCCCGGTCCCCTGGCCTCGTGGCCCCTGGGGCTCCTCATGCCAGCGTGGGCCCCAATAGCATCCAGTGGTACCCACACATGTCTCCACGTTAAGCACCTTGGTAAGATAGGACCGATCAGCTACCACCTTACAGGTGAGGCAAGGAGACCCTGGAAGGTTCTGTCTGACTTTTTTAATTGCCTTTCCTCTTCACCTAGACTAGCTTTCTCCTACTTGACCTCTCCTAGCACAGCTGGGGCTACAAGGGCAGGCAAAGGGGCATCTCTGAACAGAGAGTCTTGCAGACCAACCAGTGTAGCCAGGCCTTCTCCGAGATGACGTTGGGGACCTGAGTACCAGGGCAGAGACTCACAGAGACCCAAGGTTTCTCAAACATAGCCCAGAACACAAATCCACATCCCCACATGTGTATCCATACACCTGTGTGCATACACGCACATGCACACCACTGTACACATATGCTGTCTTTAAAGCCCATTAGGCACCCCACTGATGCTGCTAGTACCCCACCCTCTTCTGACCTGGCTCCAATTACACTCCCACTCATATCCCTGTGTGGTATGTGGCTTGTGGACACACTCTGGGAGGTGCCCACCCTGGGCGCCTTCAGTGGCTCTGTTCACCCACCACACGGACACGTGTGTGTGTGTGTGTTATTGCTCCCTGCTCAGAGAGGAGAGGGCAAGGCCCTGGGTGACTGCAGCATCTTCCCAGCCAGAATCCTGCCTTGACAGCATCATCCCAGAGGCCGCAGTGGGAAGCAGAGCCCTGAAGAACTCTTCCTGCCCATGGTTCCCTGCCCATATGATACCCCTCTGCCTCCAGCTGTCTGGATACCTTAAAGTCAGAGCTTGCAGGAGTAGACGCGTCCATGGTCCTGACAGCTGGGCACGATGGTATCAGCTCAGCAGAAGACAAGGCCAGGATGTGAATTGAGACTGGCCAGGCAGCCTCCTATTTATGAGAGGCAGGCATGCAGGGGCGGGTGGAAAGGGAGGGGCAGAGTGGGCCTGGGGGTGGCCACACCTGCTCTTGGGACCAGGAAGGGAAAGTTTTTGCAGGCTGAGGTGTGGGACCCAAAACCCTGGCCTGGTAGGGAGAGAAGTAGGTGTTGACCTGGGAACCCCTGGTTGCACAGTTTGCCTACTCAGCCCTGGAGCTCAGGTCCCCCATGGAACATGGCATTGAACAAGGTCCACCAGATGCTCTTCCTGCTCCCGCCAGCTCCTAACCTAGATGCTGCCTCCTCCTGCTCAGCTGGCACTGAAAGCCCTAAGCACTGGGGGGGGGGCGCATTGGGTGGGAGTTGATGGGGGTTCACCTGTCTATCCCCAGCTATTAGATGGTTGCTAGTTGTGGGAACAACCCAGGGCCTGGTGTCGAGACAGTCCCTGGTGCTCTTGGGTGACCATGGAAGCCCAGCCTCCCCCAATGGGCTGAGATCACACAATCCTGGCCACGATGAATGACATGCCACATGGGAAGTCCACACATCTCATGATTGTTGCTTGTTGTAATGTGCCATTGGACTGTAACTGACTTAGAGCTGAGCCTCCAGCTGGTTTTCAGAGGTGATAGCTTGATTGCATGAGAGAAGAATTGCCTCTCTTTCTCGACAGGAACAGCTGGTGGATTTGAACCAGCTTTCCTCAGCTTGGCAGTGCAACTCCTTACTCACTACCCCCCGAGAGATGACACAGATAAATCTGTCTTGGAGGAAGTGCATCAAGGTGCTCCTTAGAGGCAAGGATGGTGAAATTTCATCTCACATACTTTGGGCATGTTGTCAGGAAGATCTAGTCCTTGGGAGAAGACATTATGCTGGGAAAGGTCAGCGAAAGAGAGGAAGGTGCTCAACGGGATGAATTGACCCCGTGACTGTAACAGCAGGCTCATGAATGTCAGAGATCACGGGGATCAGGCACAGTTTCAACCTATTATTCATGGGGTCACTGCGAGTCAGAGTTGACTCGATGGCACCTACCAGTAATAACTATGGCAACTTGACATGCTCCACATTAAGGCGACACATTCCAGGGTAGGATCGTGCTAAATGCTAAGACACATTCAATCTCTAACATTCCACTCTTTGCCCTTATCCCAAATTCATATTCTTTTCACATGCAAAACAGTGTTTAGTAGATGCTCCGCTGGAGAAAGAGGGGCAATTTCTCTCCTGCGTCAGTTGGATCAGATTCAATGGTACACAAAAAGAAAACGCCACCACCACCACCACCACCACATTTAGGTTATGAGGTCATGCTCAAAGTTTCAAATCAACTCCGAGTAATCATCATCATCATCATCATCATCATCATCATCATCATCATCTCACTTCTGAATCATCTAAATCAAGTACAGATGATACTTTGGGCATATCCTATCTTGTGGCAAAATTCCTCCTCATTGGCAGCCCGGTGAAATCTGGGACATGAGCTGTTTCCAAAGTTCATTGGGTGCACAGACACGAGGGAGACATTTCCATTACAAATGAAAAATACTTGAGATAAAGAAGAGGCAATAGGCAGAAACCTTAAAAAAACCTCAATTGTGAAGGGAGTTCTGGTGTCCTAGTGGCAAGAAGCTGAGCTGCAATCCTGAAGGTGTATGGTTCAAATCCACCAGATGATCCGCTGGAGAAGGATGGGCAATCTCTTCCTGTGCCAGTTTCATCTGACTCAATGGCACACAATAAGGAAAACAAACAAACACACAAAAGCCCAAACACCTCATTGCCATGAGGGGGTTAGAACTTACCCATAGCTGTATTTCCAGTGGGTTTTTGGAGGCTATAAATTGCACAGGAAGAGATTGTCTGTCTTTCTCCCTCGGAGCCACTAGTGGATTTGAAACGCCAAAGAAGCGTCATCTTTGGGTTGGCTATTCAACTCCCTATGGGGAGTCCACCGCCAAAGCTCTATCTTAGGCTAAAGCAAGTTCAAAATCCAGCAGAATAATTTACTTTAGTTCTACAACCTTGTAGAACCTCTGTTCTTTGGGACCATTTGGATCTGGTCCTCAAGATTTGGGGTGTTGATGATGATCTCTGGATTCTGGGTGGAGGCCTCGTGGCCTTGGACTTTTCTATTCTGCCTTCCAGGTCCTCTGGGAAAGCACCTCTGCTCTCCTGGTTTTTGCCCAGCCCCAATGCTCCCCGGCACTGACAGCGCTCACTCTTCTGCCTCTTGCACATGGCACTCTCTCAGCTTTGGGAAGTGGCCTCATCTCCCTGACACTTGTGAACAACAGCACCACTCCAGAACTGAGGTAATGAAAGTTTGACACTGTTCAACCTAGAAAGCTGTGGCCTCACCCTTTGCAGCTGTTGTAGCCTTGCTTGCTTTCGGTGTTCCTTCCCAAAGTTCTGCTGCTCCAGGGATGATCCTTTCTTCTCCTTGGAGAATGACAGAGGTGACCCCTTGGGTACATTTCCTGCCTGCAGAAGTCTAAGAGGCAGGCAACTTCCCTTTCATTATGTCTCTTTTCCTTTTGATCTAAACAGATGCATTTTCTCCTCTTGGTTAGCTTATCAATCGTAGGCATAATCTTAATAATTAATGATTGTGCAGCCACCTCCTTGGTGAACATGCATATAGGATTTTCCAGATCTTTAAAATTTTGTTTTCATTTTTCAGTTTGTTTTTAAGCACATTTCTTTCTTTGGAATTCGGAGAGGAGAGAGAGGCGGAGCTTTCCTGATCTGCACACTCTACATCAGATACCCCGGGGCACACTAGCCAGCCCGCACCCAGACGCCATTGCCAGAAAAAGAGTTTTTGGGATTCGAGGAGGAGAGAAGGTGTAACTTTCCTGATCGGCACATTCTATACCAGGTACCCCAGGGTGCACTATGCAGCCCACACCCCGACCCCATTGCCGGAAAAAGAGTTTTGGGCCCTGGGACCTGTGGCCCTCGGGCCAAGAAGTTTTGCATCAGCTCTCTCTACTACAAATGGCAAGGTGGAAAAAAAATCTCAACACATGGCCTCTTTAAGAGTTTGTTGAGTTAGGCCCTGCCAAGGCCCATGGGGGCTCTGCCCCTGGCCTAGAGCCACCAGCACACATGGGCCCTCATCAAGGGCTCATCCAGTCTCTTCCTACTGATAATAGACACACTTGCATTAGAGACCAGGATTTTTTAAAAAAATACCAGATCATGCATCTTCATTTTCTCTCTGCAAGCAATGCCCTTCTGTAACTAATGAAGATAAGGAGGAGAAAAAAAACCTGCAACCGAAAGCGGAGACAGTGTCCATTGTGGGGACAGAAGCCCCTCACCACCAGAGAGTCACTGATACAAGGTGACACCAGCAACTCTGAAGGTGACTGTGTTTGATGAGAATGCTGTGATCGTGGTGGACCTTGGCTCTGGCATGTGCAAGGCCGGTTTTGAGGGCGATGATGCCCCCGAGGCTGTCTTTCCTTCCATTGTGGGGTGCCCTCGGTACTGGGGCATGATGCTGGGCATGGGCCAGATAGACTGTTACATGGGTCATGAAGCCCAGAGGAAGAGAGGCATCCTGGCCCTCCAGTACCTCATCCAGCATGGATGGTGACCAATTGGGATGACATCGAGAAGATCTGGCACTACATCTTTTACAGTGAGCTTCGTGTGGCCCCTGAAGAGCATCCTGTGCTGCTGACCAAGGCCCCTCTCAGCCTCAGGTCTAATAGAGAAAAGCTGGCCCAGGTCATGTTTGAGGGCTTCGACAGGCCCACCATGCATATGGCAATCCAGGCCGTGATGCCCCTGTTTGCCTCTGGTTGCACCACTGGCATCGGGGTAGATTCTGGATATGGCGTCACACATGTCATTCCAGTTTACGAGGGTCATGCTCTGCCACACGCTGTCCAGCACCTTGACCTTGCAGGCAAGAACCTGACTGACCACCTGATGATGATCCTCAGGGAGCGAGGCTACTGCTTCTTAACAGTCGCTGAGCGGGAAATTGTGTGTGACATCAAAGAAAGTTTGTGTTGGGGAGCTCTGGTGGCCTAGTGGCAAGGAGCTGCAACTACAATCCCAGAGGCACACGGTTCGAATCCACCAGATGCTCTGCCGGGAAAAGGAGGGACAATCTCCTCCTGTACCAGTCAGATCTGATTTGACGGTACACTCACACAAAAATAAAAAAAAGTTTGTGTTATGTAGCCATGGACTACGAGCAGGAGATGGTCACTGAGCCTGCTCCTCTTCGTTAGAAAAAAGCTATGAGCTGCCAGATGGGCAGCTCATCCACATTCGCAGTGAACGTTTCCACTGCCCCGAGGTGCTCCTCCAGCCCTCCATCCTGGGCATGGAGACTTGTGGCCTACATAAAATGGCCATAAAATCCATTCAAAGTTGTGACATCAATATCCGCAAGGAACTTTACAGCAATGCAGTTCTCTCTGGGGGTTCCACCATGTACTCAGGCTTCACAGAATGATGCAGGAGATGGTGGCACTGGCTCCCAGGAGTGTGAAAATCAAGATCATTGCTCCTCCAGAGGGCATGGGTGCCTCCATGCTAGCCTCCCTGTCTACCTTCTGAGATATGTGCATAAGCAAGAAGGACTAGTATGAGTTTGGCCCCTCGACTGTACACCACAAGTGTTTCTAGGTGGACGCGAGGAAATTTGCATGACAGCCAGCTCAATTAAAAAACTCCTAACGTGCAGAAAAGCAAAATGAGATGAGAAAAGTACCCTGTTGTCTCTGCATTTACAAGTGCTTAAATTAAAAGCCTTGTTTTGTTGTTTTTGTGTTTTTTTTTAAAAAAAGAGTTTGTTGAGTCAGTTCCCTGAGTAGATTCAAGTTCATCACTTCCAAGTTTTACCTTCCCCCAAACATTCCAAAATATTTTAAATGGGTTCTTTGCTACTTTGTTAAAAAAACACTGTCCTCTCCCCATCATTTAATCATGTGTCCATTACATTCTTTTTACACCTTCACCAGAGACAGATTTTACATCCCTGTTAATTGCCACATTTCACTGTTGGCCCCAAATGTATTCTCTAAGGCTGCAGAAGGTGGCTTTGGTGGTGCAGTCAGCAGGGAGCTGTGTCACTAACCAGAGCTGACGCTTCTTTGACAATCTCAATCCACCAGTGGCTCTGTGTGAGAAAGATGGACAGTCTCCTTCCATGCAACGTACAGCCTCCAAAAACCTGCTGGAGCAGCAGCTGTGAGTCTGTTACGACTTGACAGCAATGAGTTAATTAACAAAAACTAGAGACACTTTGGACCTAGTCGCAAGAAGCTGAGCTGCAATCCTGAAAGCACGCAGTTCAAGGCCGCAAGCTGCTCCGCAGAAGAAAGATGGGTAATCTCCTTCCATGCGATTAATAGCCTTTGAAAATCTGCCAGAGAGTCAGCTGTGGGTTGATTCTGACTCTGCGGTACACAACAACAACAATAACAACAACATCGACAACTTTAGGGAGTATTGGTGGTCTACTGGTAAGGAGTTGTGCTACCAGCCCAGAGGAATGCAGTTCAAATTCTCCAGCTGTTCCTATGAGAAAGAGTCCATTCCAACTCAATTGTACAAAACACCACAATAACAGAGACTTTTAAAAAGTAATTCTCAGAGCTCTGGTGGCAGCATAGAGGCAAGAAGCTGCACTGAAATCCCAGAGGTACACGGTTTGAATCTACCAGACGTTCTGCTGGAGAAGGAGGGGCAATTTTCTCCTGTACGAGTCAGATCTGATTTGACGGTACACACACACACACACACACACACACACACACACACACACACACACATTTTAAAAAGTAGTTCTCTTTACTTTATTCTGATTCCTCACCAGAATTGCCTTTGATATTCATAGTTTTATCAATAGCTTTTTAAATTCTTTTTTAAACAGTTTCTTAAAGGAAATCTAAGCTTCCAATACTAAACCAGAAGGAAACACCCAAACCTCCAGCCCCTGAGTCCATTCTGACCTAGGAGAACGCTCCATTGGGTTTTCTTGGCTATCAAGCTTTGGTATATCAATCGGTATTCCATCAATTGCTGGGATATATTTTTTTGCCAAGTCCCTCAGAGAAACTTGAACTTCCTTTCCGTCACCATTGCCTCTTGATCATATGTTATGTCTTGAAATTCTTCTGTGTCAGCCAATTCTTTTTGGTACATTGACTTTGTGTACTCCTTCTATCTTCTTTTAATTACTTCCTGGATCATTCAATAGTCTGCCATAACATCCTTAAGTATTGCATCTGGAGGCTTGAATTTGCTTTTTAGTTCCTTCAGCTTAAGAAATGCCAAGCGAGTACGGCCCTTTTGAGTTTCCAACTCCAGTCCCTTGCACATTACATTATAATACTTTGCTTTGTCTTCCCGTGTTGCTCTTTGAAATCTTCTATTAGGCTCCTTAACTTCTTGAGTTCTTCCCTTTGCTTTGTCTTCTTGGTGCTCTAGTGCAATATTCAGAGTCTCTTCTGACATCCAGTATGGTCTTTCCATCTTCTGTCTTTGTAATGACCTTTTACATTCTTTGTGGATGATATTCTTGGTATCCTCCCACAGCTCATCTGGTTCATTAGGGTTCAAGGCCTTAAACCTGTTCCTGAGTTGTTTTCTAAATTCAGGTGGGACAGACTTAAGATCAAATTTTTGTTTCTGTGTATTTGATTTGATGCTGGATGTACTCACCAGGTTGTGCTAAAAATCTGGAGGACGACTACCTGGCCAACTGACTGGAAGACACCCATATGTATTCCCATTTCATAAAACAGGGACCCAATGGAGTGTGGAAATTATCATACAATATCATTCATATCACATGCAAGTCAAATCCTACTGAAGATTATCCTGAAACAACTGGAACAACTGGAACAGTACATTGGTACATTGACAGAGAACTACTAGAAATACAAGCAGGATTTTGGAGAGGCTGTGGCACTAGAGACATGATTGCCAATGTCAGATGGATCTTGGCAGAAAGCAGAGTACAAGAGGAATGTCTATCTGTGTTTCATTGACTATGCAAAGGCATTTGATGGTGTGGATCACAAGAAATTGTGGTTAACCTTGAGGAGAATGGGAATCCCAGAAAACTTGATTGTGCTTATGAGAAACCTATTGGACCAGGAAGCTGTCCTCAGAACAGAGCAGAGAAATACTGCATGGCTCAAAATCAGCAAAAGAGTGCGACAGGGATGTGACCTGTATCCATACCTCTTCAATCTATATGCAGAACAGATCATGTGGGAAGCTGGGCTCTATGAGGAGGAATGTAGCGTCAGGATTGGAGGAAGACTTATTAACAAACTATTTTATGCAGATGACACAACCTTGCTTGCTGAAACTGAGACGGGACCTGAAGCTCTTGCTGCAACTGAGATGGGACCTGAAGTGCTTGCTGCAAAATGTCAAGGACTGTAGTCTTCACTATGGATTTGCAATGTCTATTTTGGTGGGGGAAAACAATTCAATTCATAACATACACATACATCCACTAAGTACTAAGACAAAGATTTTTACCACTGGGCCAATTGGCAGCACCAGGATGGGTGGAGAAAAGATTGTGGTTGTTAACAATTTCAGGTTGCTCAGCTCCACAACCAATACTCTTGGCACCAGCAGTCAGGAAATCAAAAGACAAATTACACTGGGGAAGTCTGCTGTCAGGGACCTCTCCAGAGTGCTGAGGAACTAGAAGATTAAGGTGCACCTGATCCAGGCCATGGTCTTCGCAATTACATGCTGTGCATCAGAGATGTGGTGCTGGAGAAAGAAGAGTACTGAGCATACCATGGACCACTAGGACAACAAATAGGTCTGTCTTGGTGAGGGTGTAACCAAGTTTTTCCTTAGAGGCAAGGCTTTTGAAGCTCTGTCTCACATAGTCTTAGCACAAGGCCAGGAGGGACCAGCCCTTGGAGAAGGACATCATGCTTGGAAGGGTAGAGGGACAGCACAGGAGAGGAAGACCCCGGATGAGATGGGTTGACACGGTAATTGGGTCAGTGGGATTAGGTGAGACAGTCAGGATAGGGCAGAGTTCTGAGCTGTTGTACACAGGATCACGATGAGTTACAGGCAACTCGATGGGACATAACAACCACCACTACCACATACTAAGACCAGGCACCACATGCTAAGCCTGCACAATAAGATGACGTGTTACATGCTAAGAAAACACATGCACAGAGCACACTCTACACTAAGCTCACACAGCACAAGATAAAATCATACATCACTAAGTAAGATGACATGTCACCTACTAAAATGATGTTGCACACACTACCACCACATCCACTCAGCAAAACAACATCCACACACCACACCATAAGACCACATACCTCACACAGGTTCCAAATCACACCATCTCTGAGGCTGATGTCCTCACTTTACGTGTGCTCACACGAAGCCAGTGGTTTTTGAAGGCAAATGTCCCTCTCCTCTCTGGACTAGATATCCTTATCCTCCCAGGACCACTAGGTGTTCCCGTAGTCCTAAGATGACTGCTGTTGTGATTGTTGTCATGTACCAACAAGTTGAAACTGACTCAGAGCTGAGTGGGTTTTCAGAGGCAGAAAATCATATGGGAAGAGACTGCCCTTTTTTCTCTAGAGAGACATATGGTGGATTCAAACTGCCTGCCTTTGGGTTGGCAGCACAATTCCTTACAACTAAACCACCAGAGCTCATCTCATGATTTCTAGATATCCCTATACCCTTAAAACAGCCAGGTGTTGGAGCTCTGGTGGCCTAGTGGCAAGAGGCTGTGCTGCAATCCCGAAGGTACGCAGTTCAAATCTACCAGAAGCTCCACACACAAAAAGAAAAAAACCCCAACAACAACAACAACAACAAAACAGCCAGGTGTCCTTGTGTCCCCAGGATCACAGGGTGTCCCTGTGGCCAAGGACCACTCATTGCCCCTGGTCTCACTGGAGGACCCACTGCATCCCCAAGACAACACAATGATCTTGTTGATGACCAGACTCTCAACCTAGTCCCAGGCTTGAGCAGTGGACTCGGGGCCCCACTGCATCAAATTAGAACAGGCTCTGGGTGCTTTCCACCCCACCCCACCCAGTATGGGGGGTCTGGACCGTGAGCAGGGTTCACGGCTGGGAAGGACGGAGATATCTCCTGTGACGTCACATGAGAAATCACACAGCCAAAAGCTCGGCCATGGTTTCACCCAGACTTAGGTGCGAATCAAGACACCGTCACTGACCAGCTGTGTGACATACCCAAATTGCTCAACCTGTCTGAGCTGATTTCCTTAAGTGCAAAGGTGTATGCTTGGAGGTTGGACCAGCTATGCTAAGCGTGCAGGGCTCCAACTGTGACGCAGGCCATGGTGTCTCTGGTCTCCCTTCCATAATGAGCCGTTTCCCTCTGGAGGTGGGACTGTACCTCTTGAGCCACACTGTCTGGGGAGGCCATCAGCGACAGCAGAGGATGGGCCCTCAGGCTCTATCTGGCTAATTAAAACTGGAGCAACCTGTGTCTCCCATCGTCATCAGGTTGCGACAGTGAGTTCCAGGAGAGCAGTGAGGCTGCGAGGTAACTGGGGTGTCTGGGAAGAGGGACGGGCTCTGTGCAGCCCAAGGCATGCAGTCTGGCCCACCTTTCTGGCTTCTAGTTAAGGTCTATCCAGGTACCACTGTACAGAGCCACAGCCCAGTCTGAGCTTGGACAGAGGTCAGGAGGTGGCCCTGGTTCATTGGTTTGGGAGGGCAGAGTCTCCTGATGCCCCCTACTCCAGCATAGAGACATCCCCTAGAATCAAAGAGGCCACAGATTCTTCCTCCCAGGTCCTTCTGCTGCCTGGCTGGTTCCCAGACTCCTGTCCAAAGGGAGTACTAGGTGCTTTGGCTAGGGTAGGATGGGTGTTCTGACCCCTAGTATGAGGTTGGGCCAAGCTTGATCCTCTCTAGTCTGCAGTGACAGCAGGTGAGGGTGCCTGGGAATGGATGGTGTGAGTGCATAACTGCAGCCCTGCTCCCCTCAGCCTTCTGCATTCTCCAGCCAGCCTGCTGAGTACGGCCCCAAGTTCAGCGCCTCTGTCCTTCTTACAGCTAAGTCTTGGGAGGAACGAGGACCTGTCTGGAGACTCTAGGTGTCTCGAGTGATTAATTATTTTAATGAAAATTTACAGAGACTTTAGATTTCCATTCATTCATTGTTGCACTTTTCTCCCTGCCAATTCTTCCCCCCCAATTCTTTCTTCTCTTTGAAAAGTAAAGGAAAAATTCTTTCATTGTTATACAATCCCTCCCCCCAAGTCTACTCCACTGTGCAGCCTTCCCTTTGGACTCATGTCATGACAGTAATACCTAATCATATATCCCTTTTAAACAGTTCTTTCCTTCATCTGTTTGAATGCAGTATACATTATTTATCCCATCTTTCTCAGTTTCCCCTCCAACCCCAATGTCAGTCTCATTTTACAACATTTGCACTATGCAGTATTTGTCATTTTGTGATGGAGATATTTCACTCAGCATAATGTCCTCCAGGGTCACTCATTTTGAATAATATTGAATGAGTTCCTTGTTTTTCAATGCAGCGTAGCATTCCATTGTGTGAACATACCACAGCTTCTCTATCCATTCTTTTGTTGATGGACACTTAGCTTGTTTCCAACTCTTTGCTATTGTGAACAAAGCCATGATAAACATGAGTGTGCAGTGTCTTGAGCATTGAATGGAACCCCACCCTCACATACAGTCTGGAGCCTGCCCTTGGCCTATACCTGACCCTCTCATATAAAGCCTGAGACACAGGGGCTCTGCACTTGTGTGTTGCTCCCAGTGGGGCCAGGAGTGGGTGGGATGTTAGGGCCTTGTCCTTAGACAGCTGCCTCTTTGGTTCTCCTTGTTCTCTCCCAGAATAGACCCCATTGTCAAGGCAGGTGACCCACAGCTGGATTTTAGGAAGCATGTGGTTGCACAGATGTGGTGTGCCTAGGTGCCCCTCACCTCCCACAGGTAGGAGTCTGTCGATAGGGGTATGTGGTGCAGACCTCCTTTGGCTACCTCAGAACCTTCCTTTGAGCTCAGCCCAATTGTGTCCATTGGTCAGATCTGACCAGGGCCAGCTCCTGGTGAGACATGGTCTATTGGAGCATAATTTCTTGATGCTCACCTTCCAGCATCCTGGAAGCTGTGGGGACACAGGCCTTTCTGTCTAGAATGTGGGAAGGAGTGACTGATGTCACCCTCTTTCTGTAATCTGGCCATCATAGACAGCTGCTCGAGCCACTCTGGCTACCCAGTGCACAGGAGCAAGAGGTCTTTTCTGAGGGCACTTCCAGCCTCTCCAATCCAGAAGTGGTCCTGCCCCTGAGATGTGGCTTTGGGTTCTCTGGAGGCTTCTCCTGACACATGTGGTTGCAAGTCAGGTGGCAGGTTACTGGCTCACAAGGTCGTGAAAGCTGGTGAATCAGGTAGAGGCCGGGCTGCTGGCTCGAATTCCAACAACTGGAGGTCAGATGATGATGAGCAAAGATGAAGATTCCAAGCAAAAGAGAGACGTTTGCCAGAGCATTCATCTACAGACTGTGCCCTCATTGCTGTTGTTGTTAGGTGCCTTCGAGTTTAGCACAACCCATAGTGACCCTATGAACAACAGATTTGAACACTGTCCTAACCTGCACCAACCCTATCACTCCTGACACACTGGTGCCCATTGTCGCAGTCACTGAAGATCTTCCTTTCTTTTGGTGAACTTCCACCTTTCCAACTATGATGTACCTCTTCAAAGAATAGTCTGTCCCAACAACATGCCCAAAGTACATGAGATGAAACTTCATCGTTCTTGTGTCTAAAAAGCACTCTGCTTTCACATTCTCCAAGACGTATCTGTTTGTTCTTTTGGCATTTCATGGGATATTCAGTACTGTTTTCCAAAAACATAACTCAAAAGCATTGACTCTTCTCTGTCATTCTTATTTATCGCCCAGCACTCAGATGTATAACAGGTGACTGGAAAGACCATGGCTGGAATCAAGTGCACCCCAGTCTTTAAACTGACATCATTGGTCATCAGAACTTTGAAGAGGTTCATGACAGCAGACTTTCTCAAATGCTATGTCTCCTGATCTCCTGGTACCAAGCGTGTTGATTGTGCATCCAAGAACGCGGATATTGTTGACAATTTCAATCTTTTCTCCATCTACCATGATGTCTGTTGGCCCAGTGATGAAGTTTTTGTTTTCTTGATATTGAGATGTAGTCTATATTTGACGGCTATAGTCCTTAATCTTCTGCAGCAAGCACCTCAAGTAGTCCTCACTTTCAGCAAGCAAGCATGACACAGATCATTGATGAATCTTCCTCCAATACTGATACCACATTCTCATTCACAAGATCCATTTTCTTGAATGATTTCCTCAGCATACAGACTGAATAGTTGTAGAGAAAGGACACAGCCCTGCTGCACACCTTTCTTGATTTGAAACCATGCAGCGTTCCCTTGCTTTGTTCAGACAACAACTTCTTGGTCTAGGTATAGGTTTTGGATAAGCATAAGTAAATGTTTTGGAATTTCCATCCTTCTCAATGTCAGCCATAGTTTGTTATGATCCACACAGTCAAATGCCTTTACATAGTCAATAAAACATAGATAGATATTCTTCCGGTATCTCTGTTTTCAGCTAGGATATATCTGGCATTAGTAATGATATCCCTAGTGCCATGGCCTCTTCTAAACCCAGCTTGAACTCTGGCAGTTCTCTGTCAATGTATTATTCTAGCTGGTTTTGGATGATCTTTAGCAATATTTTCATAGGAACTTCTGATTTGAGCAAGGGGAACCATAACTACAGACATACAGGTACATAACAAAATGAAGAATATTAAAGTGGAACTATCATTGGTCTCCTCGCATGTAGAACAAAGAAGAGTAAAGAGAATTAAATATGGATGGAAACAGTTATTCCAAAGGACCAACTGATCACATTAACCCTAGTCTCCACAAACCTGAGACTAGAAGAGCTGCATAGTGCCTGGCTACCACTGCTGACTGCTCCAGAAAGGATCAAAATAGAGGGTCCTGGCCAAAGTGGGGGGAAATGTGGAGCAAAACTCAAAAGCATAAAAAAAGGCTAGGCTTACTCATCTGATAGAGACTAGTGGTTCCTCTGAGACTAAGGACTTTAGTTACCTTTCGAGCTTAGAACTCAACTCATCCCCAAGGTAGGCCTGTAAAGTGATAAAGTATACCAGAGATCATGAGGGTGGCTCATAGCATAGGGCAAGGCTTGGATCTGCTGTGCATAGGGTTGCTAACGAGTCCTAATGGACTTGATGACACCTAACAATAACAACAACAGGAAGTGACTAGTAACACCAAGACTCCTTAGAGCCATCTACTATACAAGGTAGAAAAGGCAGCATCTGTCCAGGGATTAAAGTTCAAAAAGAAGGAAAGGATAGGAAAGAAGGCTGAATAGATATGGAAAACACAGGAAGAATGTGGAAGGGAGTTGACATCTGGGCACTGTAATTTATGTCATGAAACAAAAGATGTATGACTTGTTGATTGGAAAACCAATTTCCTGCATAGATTTCCCCTTAAATTGCAATAAAAAGTGGGGTCTTATTTTAAGCAAAAATCATATTATGTAGTTAAGTAATTGCCAATTACAGGATTATAGAACTTCCAAACCACTGAACATCACAGCCCAGGCGAGTTATTATGCACACAGGTTCCATGTACTTTATTTGCATCAGCAGCAGGTGGTCCAACCCATTTTGTGGACCACAGTACCTTATTTTGCATAGTTACTGCCAGTCATTATATGAGCGTTATAAAGAACAGAAGGACCATCGCCTTGGAGGTGTAATATGCAATGTGTCTGGCTGTTAACCAAAAGGTTGGTGGTTCGATTTCACCTGTGTGTTTCTCAAGAGAAAAATGAGCAGTATCTCCCCGTATAGATTTACAGCCTTGATAAAGGGTCACTATGATGACAGTGGGTCTTTCAGAAGGACCCTACTATACACACCCATGTTTATTGTGGCTTTGTTCACAATAGCAAGGAGCTGGAAACAACTTACGTGCCCATTAACAAATGAATGGATAGAGAAGCTGGATATATTCACACAATGGAATACTACACTGCATTGAAAAACAAGGAACTCATGCACTAGTATTCAAAATGGGTGACTCTGGTGGACATTATGCTGAGTGAAATATCTCAGTCACAGAAGGACAAATACTGCATGGTGCCACTGTTGTAAAACAGGACTGACCTTGGGGTTGGGGGGAGACTGAGAAAGATGGGTTCAATAATGTATACTGCATTGAAACAGATGAGGGAGAAAACTGTTTAAAAGGCATATGTGATTAGGTATTTCTGTCATGATAGGAGTCCAGAGCGAAGGCTGCATAGTGGAGTGGACCTGGGGGAGGGTTTGTAGAACAATGAATGAATTTTTCTTCAACTTTTCCAAGAGGGTAGTGTACTGGGGAGGAGGGTTGGGAGGGGAGAAAAGTTCAACAATGAATGAATGGAAACCTAAAGTCTCTGTAAATTTTCATTGAAATTAATAATACATTTTTTAAAAAAGGACCCTACTATGTAATTTATTCACAGGGCACTCTGATGGCCTAGTGGCAAGGAGTTCCGAAGTGACTTGCCTCCAGAAACGTTATGTACGAACAGTGCTCAGGCTGTTGGTTCATAGGGTCGCTGTGAGTTGTCTACGACTCGACGGCACAAAACAACAACAACTATGTAATTCATTGCATGGTAGAGGCCCTGTTTCCACATGACTCTCCTAAGTTCCTACATGGGTGTCATATTTTCATGTTTTGGGGGGAGGCAGAAAAGAGAATAGAGAGAGTATATGGAGGCAGAGAGATCCCTGATTTGTCCCCTTCCTTGGTGGCACTTTACATGTGTGTATGAGTGTTTGTGGGCCTCCTGTTCCCAGAATCTCAGTGCTCCTTCTGATCCCCTTACATAACTCTTCAAGAGCTAAAAAAATAATTAGTGCCACCCACTCTTTCTGGAGGTAGGTAACAGGGCTCTGCGGAGTAAGACCAAAAAGGCTCAGGGGCAGACACTAGGGGCAGACTCGCAGCGACTGGCTCATGACGTTGGCAGCATACACAAGTAGGCAGGCACACGAGCTTCTTCCCGGACCTGTGATGACACTCCTCTGCTGATGGCTAGGAAGAAGGCCAGGTTTCTGTTCTCTATGAATTGTCACATGGTCTCTCACATCAGTCCAGGTTGAATTTTAAAGAAGGGAGAGGTGAGGAGGTGAAGGGCAAGTTCAAAGCCAAGCTCTCCAAGGCCAAGCACATCCTGTAATCAATATCTGTTTCTGCTACTGCGGAGGCCACAAGGGCAGAGGTATCCTAGGACAACCTGTAGAGGATCCCCAATTCCCCCATTTGGTCCTGGCTGACTTTCACAGTGGTAGGTTATATGCTCACCTGTCTAATTTTCCCCTCATCTAGTCATCGATTGATCCACTCTCACAATTCACCTGCCCACATGTCAGTCACCTTCACATCAGTTAAAAAAAGTCAGATATAGGGAGCTCTGGTGGCCTAGTGGCAAGAAGATGCACTGCAATCCCAGAGGCACGCAGGTGCTCTGCTGGGGAAGGAGGAGCAGTCTCCTCCTGTACCAGTCACATCTGATTTGATGGTACACACACAGAAAATAATTTTTTAAAAAGTCAGATATGAGGACACGAGAGGACAGAAGCCCTTCTTGTTTTTGGTGCTCTGCTTTGGAAGGCAGGGGTTCGAGAGCAACTCTAGCGAGTGAAGGGCTGCTAGAAGAAAGATATCTTGGAGAGCCATGAGGTGAACCATGAGCTCAGCAGGCAAAGAGGAGGTAAGGGAGGATGCTGGAGCAAGGCCATGGGATGTAAAGAGCTCACATGAGTTCACATGAATGTTCACACATATCCCTGAACACAGGATCACTTGACATATGAGTTTCTCTGAGTCTGTTCCTCTGTCAACCCAAGGCTGATGCATTGATCAGTGTGGTTAGATCTAAGCTGGAAGATGTCAGCCATGGGGCCAAGGAGCTCCAGGACAGTGGCTACACGTGCTGCAGCCAGGGCCTCTCACAATGCCATCTCTGGTGACCAGTTCCATTCTATTACCTGTACACCCCAACCTTCCACATGTCACTTCCCTGTTCTGCCTCATGTTAGACTCCGATGGCCAGCTCTACCTCCCCTCCTCCCCAGGGCTAGGGAGGGGACCGTGGGAGCAGAAAACAAGTTCAGTGCGGTGTCCACTGATGCACAATGAGCCTATTCACAAACTGGGTGGAAAATTCGGCCAGTGGGGAAACAGTGGAGTATTTTTATGAGTTCTCTTTCTCCACGGACGTTATGGGGCTGTGTAGGCTTGTCCATGGGGACTTTACTTGGGGTAGATTTTCAAAGGCAGCCCAGGATCTGACTCCTCCGGGCCCTGAGACATTACAGGCAAACTGGTCACTGATTGGGTGCTCATTATGCCTTACAAGACTTGGGGTGCTGGACCTGAACGGGGCTGATCTCTGGGAAATTTGCTGTAGTGCAGGTCGGTGTCCTTGCCGGAGTCATTCTTTTACTGAGCTTGTCTCTTTGGGAAACTGTAGCCCTGGCTCGCTTGCTATCCGCCCGAACGCGAAGCTTGGAGGGGACCGTGAGTATGGGGCTCGGGCTGGTCACTGTCTCCCCGCCACCGCCTGCGCGGAGGACGATCCGGTAACAGGATGCCTGCTGTAGGGCCCGATCCGCGGGCTGCACCCAAGTTATCAACCCTCGTCTTGGAGCAGCAGCGCCACGCAGACTCAGCTGGCGAACAAGGGGACAGCAAGACGAGAGCACAATCCTCCAGCGTCGCCTAGAGCGGCCGCTTCTGCTCCCCGGAAACGGAAGCACCGCCAGTCCCGCCCCGCCAGCGGCCATCTTGG
>NW_006399795.1:16842643-16917310 GCF_000299155.1 Elephantulus edwardii
GGGCCCGACTCCCGCACCCTGCTGTGGCCTCGACCACGGCGAGCCTGAGCGCGGCGGCGGCTCACGCGCGGCGACGAGGAGAGGTGAGCGCGCGCTATGGGCCCTGCGCGGGGGCCTCGGACCGCTTGTCCGTCCTGTCGGAGCCGGGCCGGGGGCGTGGGGCCGTGGGGCGCCGCTCGACCTGCTTTGCTCTCTCGTCGCGTCCCCTCCTGCACCCACCACTCACGGGACCTCTGGTCCGGAGCATCGGTGCGCGGAACCAGATGTCGGTTACGGCGGGCGTCCGGGCTCCGAGCCGGGTGATCCGCCGGCCCGCTCGGGGATTGGCTTAGCTATTCGGCTTGGGTCTCCTGACAACAAGCCGTCCCGTTAACTGGGACTCCTGCAGGTACCTCCGGGGCAAGTCCGCTTTGGGCTCGGTTGGTAAATAACGCCCTGGGATTCCCTGATGGGGCCGAGTGGGCTGCCGTTTGGCCCGCCGTCGCTTCCCTGCGGAACAGTTTGAACCTCAGGCTGCTCCGCAAATCCCCACGCTAATGAGTGCCCAGGAGCATGCCCTGGGGGAAGTAGCCGAGAGGAAATTGACGCTGGAGCGCTGGCACAACTGCCTCTCACTTTCCCCTGTCTGCTAATTACCTGCTTGGAGCCAGCTTCTCACCGCTGTATCCTCTTGACCTCTGTTCCCATCAATACCAATTCCAGTTCCCAGCCACCTGCTGGGAGACGTAACTGCTCTTCCTGTAGTAGATCACAGTCCAGTGGAAGAGAGATAAGGCATGCATGCGGCCATCCCCAGCATGACAGGGAGCTGACTGTTACTCGGGCATCAGTGGGAAGGCGCTGGGAATCTCACTTCATTGGAAACGTGGACTGGGCAGATTTCATGAATGGTGGGACCTGGGGGCTTGGAAGTTGCAGTCATAGATGCGCGAGTAGGTGGGGGGCTGCCCCCATAGGCCTGAAGCAGTCTTGGAGGAAAAGACTTCTGTGCCTGTGTGTCTTGACTCAGTGTGTCATGTGGCCATCTCATTGGTCAGGACAAGGTCTCATGCCACACCATCGCCTGAGTTCTGAGGACTCAGTGTGGGAGTGAGGTGCTCAGGGTAAGAGGGAGCCAGCTGAGTGGATGCTGGGCAGCAGCCTAGGTAGCATGAAATTGAAGGGAAATACTACTGCGGATGGTGGTTCCCCCTCCATTTCTGTGTTGAGATCTTTGTTGATGCCATAGCTTTTTTTCACTTCCTTCCTCTCTCCTCTTCCCACCTTTGCTTTACACTATTTCATTCTGTACCTTGTGTGTCTGAAGACACACAAGACACACTACATACTATAAAGTTTACCTCCCTCCTCTTTTTTCTGCTCTTTGCTCTTGTATTTAGGTGGAAAAATTGAGAGAAACAGTTTTATTTGGAGGGGAAATGAGAAACCTGTTCAGAGTGAGCCAGATGGGGGTATTTGGGGAACTCCTTTCCTATTTATGATGATCTGAGTAATTGAATTATGTTGTTGTTTGTTGTTAGGTGCCGTCGAGTCATAGACAACTCATAGCGACCCTATGAACAAAAGACCTGAGCACTGTACATCGAGTTTCCGGAGGCAAGCCATTTCAGAAGTGGATGCCACTTCTGCATCCAAGCTTGTTTTAAACGGGAAGCTCCACCAAACACTGTCCACTATGGGTAACCATTATCACACTTGACACATCAGTGTAAACAGTGTGCTAAAGCATCTCAGCAACCATGAGTTAACCTCTACAGCAATGCACAGACCAGTGCTATAAAAACAATTAAATTATAATTTAACTAAAGTTAGTGCCTGAGGGGGGGCAAACACAAGGATGAGAGAGAAGACTACTCATGACCACCTAGACAGGATCGACTTTATTTCTTATCAGGATTGTATGTTCATTATCTACCTTTAGACAGGCAGTCTGGCCCGTTTGCTGCTTCCAAATAGTTGCTTTTGGATTATCTAGTGAGTTACATGGCATGTGGCACAATGGTAACTTCAGGGCGAGTATGTCCTTTGTGGCTTACTGTTGATGTTACTAGGTGGTAGCCGTGATCAGCACATGGTGTTTCGCTTCTGGAGCCAGGAGCTCAGGGACGGTACTGTGTGTGGGCAGTGTTCCCTGCCACAGCATGACCCTACCCTGCCCCCATTGCATTTGCCGAGCTCAGTGACCTGGGCAGGACCAGGCAGACAGCCTTGACCTCTGAGAGAGCCCCTGTGCAGTGATGTTTGGTTGTGATGGAGTTGATATGGAAAGGCCAGAGCAGGAAACATTTGACTAGGCAAACCAGGGTGGTTCCTGAGGAATTGGCTCTTGGGCTAGGTCTGGGATGGATTGGGGGGGTGGGGGGAAAGCAGGAAGGCCACTTTTTTGAGGAGGCGTGGGTGGGGAGCAGGTGTTCTTTGAGAGTGGAGAATGGTGAACTAGGAAGATCACTTGGATGCTGTGTGGAAGCCATGGTACATAGGGGGATGGATTGGTACTATTTGTTTGGTGATAGGGGCACCCTGAATGACTTGGGGGCGGGGCTGTTCTCACACCAGAACCTCTTAGAGAGAGTGAATCAGATTTGAGTGTAAATAGTAGAAAGCGATGAGAAGAAACTTAGAAGTTGTGGTCTTGAAATCAGATGATTATAGTGGGAAGGAAAAGAAGAGTATGAAGGAAGCGACCTTGGGAACTAGTGATGAGCAAGAGCATGCCACTGATCCCCTTAAGCTGGCATTCTGTGAGGGAAGACACTGCAGGTGAACCAGCTTAAGAGTCCACAGACCTCGATGGTGGTCTTGAATGTCAGTTCTTGGCACAGGACATGCAGGAGATGGATGAAAGGGAGAGGGGGCGTCATTCAGCATGTGGCCATCTGATCAGGAGGCATAGATGGAGAGCCTGGTGCTGAAGACTGAGGCTCTTCTCATTGATGTGTTTGGTCAGAATGTGCTGTGTGGGGCTTAGTTGGGAGGGCCGAGTGGCAGAGGAGGTGGCAGGAGGAGGAGAGGCTGGTGCTGAAGTGACAGGAGGTCTGTAGCCTTCAGTCCAGGGCAGACCTTTGCTGACTGCTCACATCTGATAGGCCCCCTTCCAATTCAGGTGTTGATCCCCTGCTTCTTCCTCCCTCTCAATCCCTGCATGGTTCTGTCCTTGACCATGTCTGAGTGGTGGCTCTCAGTTTATTTTTAGCAACAGAGACGCTTTGTCTTTCCACTCTGGATTATGAGACTCCTGTGTATAAAACTGTCTCCCTTATCACTGTTCTTCCCCTCAGCCTCTGGAGCATAGCTGAGAGGTCCTGGGTTCTCCAGTCCAGGTGACCACTTCACTCCTGCCCTGCCAGTGCCGTCCTGTCTGTCTTCTCCTTGCTGCACTCAGCTACCATGATGATCTTTCTAACAGAAGACACAGCCCAAGACTCCTAGGCACACCAGCATCTCGCAGGGGAAATGCAGCCCCACAGGGTGAACTAGGCTCTGCTTCTAAGCAGCCTTGGCCCCATCCTTCTGTCTGCTCTGGCCCTGACATGCTGACCTGGTGGCATCCTTTGTCTGAATCTCCATCCTCCTTGACCTCATGTGTGTCTCGGAGTCTTTCAGGGATCACCATCATTCTAACCTTAGAGGGGCTTCTGCTTTGCTTCCCATCCAGTTCTGGCTTTTGGGTGGGGCCCTGCTGTGTGTGCTGGTTTCTGTGGCATGGGGACCCATCAATGTGTCTGGCCTTACCCACATAGGCTGCTCAAGAGTTGCTCTTGGCTGGCCTCAGAGCACCCCTTTCAGGACTCTATCCATCTGAGGTCTGTCTCTCCGCTTAAATTCTTTGAAGCAGGGCACAGTATATAACTTTATGTATTTTAGTCTGTGTCAGGTACTTGGTAAATCTGAAGATTGGGATCCAAGTAGTTGCACATTGAAGAGAGTGGTGGGACAGAGGGAGATGGAGGATTAAAGACCACCAAGGGGGCACGGCCATATTGTAGGTCATGGGCCAGGATGAAGAAAGGGGGCTAAGCAGGGTGCCCTTAGGCTTTGTTATATGAGCTACTGAAGCAAGCACCACGTTTGGGTTTTGATCCTAGGTGATTGAGACAAATAGTACATGTTTGGATCACTGGGCATGGTGAATCAGGGAGAAGGGTGTTAAGAAATTCATTAAATGCAGGAATGAAGGCAAAGGCCTAGGGCTCCCAAAGCTGATTTTGGCGCAGAGGGTATGATGGCAGGTCTCCTGCTCTTCATCACCTGTGCACTTGCTTTTAACAGATGAGCAGCAACAGCAGTAAGAGAGCTCCGACGACGGCCACCCAGAGACTGAAACAGGACTACCTTCGGATCAAGAAGGACCCAGTGCCTTACATCTGCGCTGAGCCCCTCCCCTCAAACATCCTCGAATGGTGAGGCCCTGCGCCCCTTCCCTGGCAGTCAGTGCTGGTCTTGCTCGGTGGGCTTGGCGTTTCCAGTCATGGTGTGGAGAGGTGTCTGCCCTCCTGGGGGTGAGTGGACACTGTGAAGACTGCAGACTCATGGTCTTGTTGGTCTTTGCAGTGGATGACATACAGGAGATAAGGAGAGTCTTCCTGGAGAAAATCATGGTCTATGGCGTTGGGAGGGCCTTTCAGTGTGCATGGCTCTGGCGAGCAGGGTCTGTCCCCTGTAGTTAGTTCACACATGAGATAGTTAGAGAACCGTGGTCATCTAGTACTAACAGGAGAGACCACCTCCTCCCAGCCTGGCTGGCCATCCTGCCTGGAACATTCGTAGCAGCTTCCATGCCAGCTGCTGGTGCAGGACTAGCCCCTGACCCTGCTTCAGTGCTCCTACCCAGCTAGTGTCGGGTCCTGTGCTGTATAGACACTTTGCTGATGGCTTCCTTACTGTGTCAAAGTGAGATTTAGAAGACTATAAAGTCCAAGAGGACTTTACCTCTGTAGAACTACCACTGCAGCCAGTTGTTCGTGATTTTTGTGAGGAAGTGTGAGACAGAGGTATTAAAAGCTACTTTTTCTTTGGTTGAGAGATTTTATTTTAAAAAAAGTTTTGTCTTTTTAAAAATCTCAAGAACTTAAAAAAAAAATTGTATTTAGATCCTAGGAAAAAAATAGACTTGCCTGAATTAAGAAGTAATGTTTTCTAGATTGTACAGATACTTAATTTTGGATCCACATTCCCCAGTAGACATGGAAGGGCTCAGGCTGAGGGGGGGTGGGCAGGGCCGAGTTGAAGTGCAGCAGTTTTCAGAGCTCTCCTGCCTCCAGGTGATGACCTAAAAGTGGACCCAAGAGTGAAGTTATCAGAGGAATGGGGACATTCATCTCATGATTAGGAACTGTTACAGTGAAAGGACACTGAGCGAATTCCACACGGGCTGGGAAGGAGCAGGAGGAGAGGCAGTCCCAGGCAGGCACAGGGTCCGAGGCCTACCTCTGTGTGTCAGTGGGTGGGGTCACATTGTTACTGTTGTGTGGCTCTGAGTTGACCATCTTTGTACAAAGGCCTCAATGCTCCTGAGCCTGAGCCACCCTCACAGTCTCCACCAGGCTTGAGGCATCATTGCAGCCACTGTGTCAGTCTATCTCATTGAGCCTCTTTGTCTTTTTTGCTGGCTCTCCACGTTACCAAACAATCTCTTTCTCCAGAGATGATCTTTTCTAATAATAAGTCCGAAGTACGTGCAATGAAATGTCACCATCCTTGCTCCTGAGGTGCACACAGAATCCCAGGTGCATCTCAAGGATGTATTGTGAAGTCTGAGCTTTATTTCCAGTTTCAGTAGATGTTAGTGGTTAGAGGGGATTGATTGACTCTTAGGTCCTGTGCTTTGGGAGCAGCAGTGCTTTATGAGAATCTGCTCAGGCTTTGGGTTTGGCCCAGCTTAGCAGTAGGTTCTAGAGAATTTGCCATCCTCAAATGTCAAGTAATGTCTTCTCTCCTTCAGGCACTATGTTGTCCGAGGCCCTGAGATAACTCCTTATGAGGGTGAGTACTGCATTCTGGGTGGGAGAACTTACCTTATGCTCTGAGTAACTGTGTGTGCTAAGCATCTTTGCAGCAGGCTTTCCACTCTTAATGTGTGTTACGTTAAAGTGAACTTGCATGGAGCTTACTTAGTCCTCGCCTGCTTGAGTCCTACAAGTGTTTGCTCAGACTTTGTACATGTTGTTTTTCACCCACCTCAGTGCTGGGAGAACAGTTTGGGGTGGATGGTGTGTGGTGCATCATGTCCTGCCACTCCAGGACTGAGATGAGATTGGTGAAGGGAGAAACAGTACCACTAGGACTTAACTCTGTTTTGATCTCTGAGAAGGTACTTTTCCATCTCTTGTCATCCACAGAGCTGAGGATTGGTCCCCTTGTGCAGGTGTGTGAAGCTCAGGAGGGCTCATGGACTTGGCAGGGGACAGTTTACCTGGGTCCTGTGAGCAGGGGGCAGCCCACTACCATGACATCTGATCTGGTGGCATCTAGGACTCTGCCACTCATAAAGTAAACCACAGAGCTGCCATTTGTAAGCCTCAGCCGGCCAGAGCATTATTGTGGCCATGCCCACCTTGCAGTTCTGGACCTAGTAGGAAGAGAATGGCCATTGGCTCTGTCCCACAGAGGAGATTTTTGGGGTGATACTCTTCCACAGTTAGTGTGCCCAAGATACCAGTATGTGAAGAGCAAAAATCTGTGGAATGGTAGTCCTGATTGATTCTGGGGTGACCTGTCTTAGAGAAATGGAGTTTCAATGAATGATGTCCTTGCATCATTTAAAATACTGTTGTTGGGCTGGCTGATTGCAGAGCCTTTGTGGAGTCATCTGTTTCCTTTGAGGTCTGGTGCAGGAAGCCTGGATGGGGCGTGAAACCGATTTCTGCATAGGTGTACAGTAGCAGAGAAGTACATATTGAGACTTACACACAACATTAACAGGTGTGGTATCAGACATGAACATTGACTATTGGTAGCAGATGGGGTTGTGGCTGGTTTTCACATTCCATATTCTTTGCAATATTTAATGTTTTCAAATGAGTAGTGAATATTTACTCATTTTTAACTGGACATGCCCCTCCCATACCACCACCACCTTCCTAGCCAGGGTGTTGATGACTGACGTGCTATTGAAGGTGAGCTTCGAGACCTGGATAAACACACATACTTTTATGTGTAGATGGACATAGTGGACATAATTTACATTTGCACCTCACACACATGTTGCTGGAGAGCATTGATTAGTATAGGGCCGGGCCCTGCCAGTCTGAGATGCCCGTGGGTCTGTAGTTGGACCAGCTGCAGAGTCAGACTGTGAACACCAGGGGAGTGTGGTCTAGAGTGGCAGCACAGCTCTGCCCTGGGGACAGGTCTTGCTAAGCAGCAAGCTGGTTTCCAGGTAGTTTCTGTTTGTGATGCTGAGGCCTTGTTAAGAGATTGGGTATAATGTGGAACAGAGAGTCATGGATGACACAGATTGTGTCTGAACTGCTGGACCAAGGTGGAGTTAACATTCGATGAGAGCCAGGTCTGAGGATGTCACCAGGGATGCATTTTGGATGTAGTGGGGCTTATAGATCAGGGATAGCCTGCTGAAAGGGGCTTCAGGCAAGGGGTAGATGTAGTGATGAGGACAGCTTAGGCCCGGAGGTGGGCAAAAGTCTCACTGGCTAGACTGAGGGGCTTTAGAGTAGAAGCTCTGGGAAAATTGACAGAAAGGGAACAGCTCCTATAATGAGTAGGGGATGTGTGCCACCAGGCTAGTTGGTGGAGAAGGAGGACTAGATCCTGGCAGAGCTGCCGGGCTAACGCCTTGCATACTGGGGTTGTGTCCTAGAGAGGGGCTTCTCTGTGAAGTGAGGAGGGCCATATCTGTGGAGCCCAGGAATGTTTTCTTCTGAGTGAAGGGGTATGCGGGAGAGAGCAGTTGTAGAGAAAGGAGGTACAGTAGCTTGGAATTGGGGTCCTACTCATGGTGCCAGCATTGATTGAGGCTGTTGTTTTTAAAAAATTACTTTTTTTAAAAAATAAATTTTTATTTTATATTGGCTTGCTTACAAAGTTCATATACATTGAGTTTCATATAATCTTTAGGGTGAGGATTGTGCTGTGAGCAGCGTGGTGCACAGATGGCTACTGAGCGGGCACCAGGAAGTGCCAAGTGTGGGCTGGGCCAGGTCTTTATGCCACATGTGTACATGTTGGTCAAGGGAAAAAGGGTTGAGGATTAAGTTGGAACCCTGCAGGTTGGATGCTGGAGATTGGTGGGGTGGGGTGGCGCACAGGAAGCAGAAGGCTGGCGGGGAGATGAGAGGTGACGCTGGAGCAAGGCAGGGCCTCAGGGACAGTGACAGCCTCTTTCTTTTGTTTCATACAGGCGGCTACTATCATGGAAAACTAATTTTCCCCCGAGAGTTTCCCTTTAAGCCTCCTAGTATTTATATGATAACGCCTAATGGAAGATTTAAATGCAACACAAGGTAAGGTGTCCTGGGCTGAGGTGTCCGGTGGTGGGAACCGGGTACCCCGCACCCCTTCTGAGCAGCTCCTCCCTGCAGGCTGTGCTTATCCATCACTGATTTCCACCCTGACACGTGGAACCCGGCATGGTCTGTCTCCACCATCCTCACGGGGCTCCTCAGCTTCATGGTGGAGAAGGGCCCCACGCTGGGCAGCATTGAGACCTCAGACTTCACGGTAAGGAGGTGCCTTGAAAAGGGAATGTGGCAGTCACTTCCTGTCTGTAAGATGCTGGCTGCTACCTGTGTGCAGCAAGCAGGAGGTTCTCATGCCCCTGATGCCTGGCCCCCTGTAGATACCTTAACACACCCTGACCATCCCTTTGCTCTGGGACCACTGCTGTGCAAGCCAGTTGACTCTGCTCACTGCTGGTTGAGGGGCTTGGAGTAGAGGGGGGGAAGTGACTATGGCAGTGGTCAGCTTCTGAGTCACAGATGTCACCCAACCTGGATATGTTGAAGTGATAGCAGCACCTGTCTCCCTCTGAAAGTTTTTTGTAACTTAAATTTATAAAGTGATGATGGAAAGTCACATAAGCCTATCTTTATAGTTCCATTTGTTATGAAGAACAAGGTTCTTAAATGCCTCCTAGGATGTAAAAACAGTACACCTTGACTGTAAGGCATCGTGTTTTTAGAGTTAGGAGCATTGAAATGAGCTTTCAAGTGATACTCCTTCATCTTTTTTAGAAAAGACAACTGGCTGCACAAAGCTTAGCATTCAACCTCAAAGACAAAGTCTTCTGTGAACTCTTTCCTGATGTCGTGGAGGTGAGTGGCTTTCCCTTTGTGAAAATGCTTTGGATTCTCTTCTTTTTACACCCCCCGTTACATATCCTCAAGTCGCAGATGCTCTAGAGCCCCCTTCCCGGGGGGGAAGAGAGCACTGGGAACTGCCCTGCCATAGGTGTGTGCTGCACGCTGGTGGGCGCACAGGTGATTGATTGGTCCACAGGGTAGAAGAGGCAGGTAGGGTGAAGGTGCAGTTGGGGGACTGAGCCTGTGATGAACCCTCCTGGAAGCAAGAAGGAAGTAGCAGATAGTAGGGGAAGGGCTTTCATTTTCACAGGGCTTGCGGCCTTGGTAATTTGGCCTCACTTGGGCCATGAGACTATGGGGACTGTTTGGTTCCCTCACCTGCAGGACAGAGTTAGGAGCACTGGCTGCCTCACAGGACTCAGTTGGAGTAAATGTGACATTCAGGGCAGAGTGCCCCGTGGACTCCACTGTTAACATAGCTGTCTCAGCACAGGCTGAAGCACGTCTGCTCTTCAGCCTCCAGATGCACAGCTGCTTGATCTGTAAACTCATGCTTTTCTCTTTTCTCTTAGGAAATTAAGCAGAAGCAGAAAGCCCAGGAAGAACTCAACAGCAGGCCCCCAACCCTGCCCCTGCCAGACGTGGTCCCTGACGGTGAGGCCCACCTTGGCCAGCATGGGGCCCCACTGCTCAATGGGCATGCACCAGCAGCTGGGCCAAATCCACCGGGGTTACAGCAGGCTAACCGCCACCACGGACTCTTGGGGGGCGCACTAGCGAACTTGTTTGTCATAGTGGGTTTTGCTGCCTTTGCCTACACAGTCAAGTATGTGCTGAGGAGCATAGCCCAAGAGTGACAGCACAGTGGTGCCCGCGAGCGGCCAGCATGGACAGCAGCAGGGCCGTGCAGGCAGGCAGATGTGCGGCCAGGCACAGTGCCTCGCCTGACTCCTGTGTTTAGCTCTTTAAAAAGGAGGACGAAACTGACGGGTGATTAGAGGATGTGGAGTGAGCCTGTGGTGCCCTCTTCTTCCAGCGATCTCATCGGGTCGGGCGTGGAGCTGCTCGGAGCTGCTCGGAGTGCGTCCGGCTCGCGGCACTTCATCACGCGGGCCGGCACGCTTTGATTTTTATAGCACATTTCCTGTTTTGTCTTTGGACTTGTTTTAGTAAACATGTTTTTCATTTTACTAGATTTGGTCACTTAAAAATATAAATCTCAAAGCCTATCAAATACCGTGTGTATCTTAGTCCAGTGGTGTGTTCTCATCAATGGGCAGACACGTGACCTATGTTCCCTTGTCCTGTGTGTTCTTTGTCACCCAGTTGTCCCCCCATATCGCCTCTGTCCCTCCACATCCTCTACCTTCTATGTCCTCTCTCCCTGATGCTTGCATGTCCCCTCAGCCTTGGTGCCATTTGCGTAGTATTGGCCTGGCTTCCAGCGGGTGGGGCCATGGAGGGGACTGCCCCTGTGTTACAGTGGGTGGTGGGCTCAGTGTTGGGAACCATTTGCTCAATGGTGTCTAGATTTCATTAGGAGGTTGAGGATCCATTCAGTCATGGAAATGCCCCTGATAGTGACTAGGACCAGAGGTGGCTTTGCTGTTTTCAAGGGAGTGAAACAGTTCCCTCTCTGGCAGCCAGGGGTCACCCTTCCCCAAGGAGCATGTTTCCTTCAGCCATTCCTTGAGCCAGAGAGAAAAGTTGCACACACTGCACGGTCTTGGAAGGTTCCCCGCCTGAGCAACACCCTTTGTCTTGGTTGCAGCCCTGCCTCTGTGTCCATCCCTGTAGCCTTCTCCTGGGGGTCCTGAGCCTCTTTTTTTCTAAATCTGTTTAGTAAGACCCAGGAAGACCATGAGGAGGGGAGGTCATGGTGTCTGAATTAACAGGTTGGAGGACCTTGTGGTGAGCTGGGTTCACTGAGTGAGGAGCTTGTGGTGGGCTGTGTCCACTGCATGGGGAGGTCAGGACAGGCTGTGGGCACAGATGGATGGGGAGGTTGGGATGAGCAGTATCCACTAGGAGGGGCAGTCAGGATGGTACCTTTCCGACTGCTCTGTTCAGGGTGCTGTGAGGCACCCACCCTCCTGAAGCTTGGGGCAGCCTTCTGGAGCCCTCTTGAGCTTCTGAGATAACCAGTGAGATTTAGGAATAAGTGGATTCTGTGCTTCGGGGCTGCATACTACTGCTTGTGTGCAGTGTTGGGTGGCACTCTGGTGTGATTTCCCTCTTCCCTGCTGCTGTCTGTCCTTTTCTTACCAGCCTTGCTTGAAGCTCTGTGGTGTCAAAACAGTGGTGTCCTAGCAGCCCTGTAGGACAGAGAACACCCAGAGTAAATGCCTCATCTTAACTCCGTCAGAGTAGCTGTTAGGTTCAAACTGTCACCCTTTTGAGTGGCAGCTAAGTCCTTTAACCATTGTGTCACCAGGACTTCTGAAGGTGGCTGAGAGAAAGTCTATCCAAGACACAAGGCAGAATGTCAAGTGTGTGGGGGTTCAGATACCTCAAGGTGTTCTTTTCTTGGCTCTAAGGGTCAAGCCTTGAGTCGGTGTGGATTGTGGTATCCTGGGCGAGTGGACCCTCACATCACATTGGGGCCACATGCTGTCTTCAGTAACTTGACAGGACCTTGTCCTTATCAGAACAAATGCTCACAGGAACCCTTCTGTTTCAGCCACCCTCTGGTGGGTAGTTATTGGCTTGGTGGGGAGGGCATAGCTATGGCTTCTTACAGGCAGACCTGCCAAGATCCTGCCATACTGTGGCTGTGGGTGCACGTGTTGGTTGGAATGAGTTTCCTCATGGCAGCCCACAAGGACTCCAGCCAGATGGTCAGGGAGGAGGGCTTGATCTTCTCCAGGGCTGGGGCAGTGGGTGCTCTGGGGTGCCATGACATGTATGATCAGACTGGGCCTGAGTTGAAGACTGTTGTGTGGAGGTAGCTGGCAGAGGTAGAGGATTGGGGCAGGGTGAGGGAGCTCTGAGCCTGGGTGGGGGTTTCTGGTGCAGGGATTCAGGTAGAGTGAGGATATTAGGCAAAGAGAAAAAGCAGATGGACTCTGAGGGGCTGACCTGAGGCAGGAGGGAACTCTCCACACCAGCCTCGTGTGGATTCCTCGGGGACCCCACCCACAGGGACAGGGCACCCAGAAGACTTAAGGAGACAGAGACCAGAATTCAGGTCTCTGCTTTGGAGATGCCCTGTGAGTCTGGCCTGGGTAAGGGTGCTCCTCTGGACAAATCAGGTTTACTCCATGCTGGCTGTGCCCCTACTTGGAGATTGAAGAAGTGCTGTCTGGGCAGGGGTCTGCTCGAAGTGAGGGAGCCTCTCTGGGTTTGGACAGGCCTGGGGCCAAAAGTGCTGCCCTCTCCCCCCACAGTAGAGCTGTCTGTCAAGGCCCTTAGCTGCCCTCAAACCCTGGATAGATTAACAGGGGCTCAGCATCTTTGCTGGTCACTGTGTGAGGCTTTGAGGGCCTTCGTTGGAATCCTGCCTGCCAGTCAGCTTTGACCCCCCCCCCCTTGCATCCACTTGTGGCTGTGAGGGGATGAACACAGTGTTGACCGAGGAGGTTGAGCAGTGGGACATTTTTGCCAACACAGCTCCAGACCAGAGAGAGGCGTGCTAGTGTCCAGTCTGGGAGTGTCTGTTGGCTCCAGCCCCGGGTTCCCATGGGTGGGCACAATGTGAGTCTTGGTCTCTGTTGGGAGCCAGCATTTGACCCTCAACTTCCAGGCTGGCTCAGGTGATCACTGAAGTTTCAACTCCAAATGAACTCATGCAGAAGAAACACTAAGAATGGCCGGCCCGTGACAGCTCCGGGAGCTGGGAGGGTGGAGGGACAGGCTGGCTAGTGAGCACAGCCTGCTTGATGCCTTCAGTGTTTTTGCAGATAACTGGAAATGGAGGACAGGGGGTCTCTACCAGTGGGCAGGTGTGCACACCTCATTTCAGCCATGGTTCCCAGAGCAGGGACTGAGGCTGACACAGCATCTTCCATGGCATGGTGACTGGCCACAGGAGTGCTTGACAGCTGGCCCGAGGTCCTCCAGTTCTGCTCTTGGAGGCTAGAGCTTGTACAGAGGAACCTGGGTTTGCCCTGTGGCTCCTCCATGGCTCCTGCTGTGTCTTTGGAAACCCCCACCATCCTAGACAGGGGCCACGCTGGCCTGAGAAGTCTCCACCCCTTACCCCCAATGCAGCCAGTCTCAGGGAGGAGGTGCCTAGGGGCTCCTCCCTGTCCTGTCCAGCTCAGGGTGCCAGAGGGCTGAGAGGACAGGCTGGGGCTAGGGTAGGGAGATCTGGGACCAGCCCAGCAACCCAATCTTGTATTTCCCAGTGGAAATGTGGCACCCAGGGTCACTCTGGTCAGGCCCTTCCCAAGAAGCCCCAGCCTGGATCCTTGTGGTCTGTGCCAGTTGCTGGGAAGTCTTTGGAAAGCCCGCTGTGAGGTGCAGGAGAGGCGGGGCTTGTGAGACCGTGGGCTCTGTGGCGCCTCGTGGCTGCCAGGGCCTGGGGGGTGCTGTCAGCATGTCATCAGGGGCACCCAACCCTGGGCGGCAGGGAAGCTTAGGCTTTTTAGCAAATTGGGTGGGGGCAGGGTAGTTAACTGTCAGTGACCCTTCTCTGTCCCAGGCTCAGTAGGGCCCTCTGGGCAGGGGTAGGGGGCAGGGCTCTTGTGAGAGAAGTCAGGGCCCAGGGGGAACTGAGATGCAGCCCCTTCTGCCCAGCCCCCCACCCAACTGCGGGTCAGCGGAGAGGGTCCCTGGTCCCCGCCCCCTCCCGGGCGCCTCTGGGTCGGCCTGGGGGCGGTGGCGGTAGTCAGGATCATCGGCGCGTGAGCCCTCCCCCTTGGAGCCAGCGAGGTTTGGGAGGGAGCAGAGGATTTATTTGGCGGGTGGAGCGGGGAGGGCAGTGTGTGGAGAGGAGGCCAGTGCGGTGTGGCCAGGACAGCCCTACTGGGCTGCAGGGGTCGTGGGGACAGTGGGACAGGAGCCTTCTGAGCCGCGCCGTCTCTGCTGCGTCTCTGCACAGACATGCAAGGGCGCCCTAGGGCTTCACTTGAACTTAGGGGCTCTGGACACCCAGTGCAGCGGCTGCCGCACCCCTGAGCCAGCTAGGCTCCAGGTAACAGCCCTGCATTGAGCACTGGCCACTTTGGGTGTCAGAGTCACCAGCCATGCAGGGCTGGGTGTGGGCCACGGCCATGGCCCTCCTCTGGCCACAGCTCTTACTCCTCGGGGGTGTTGGGGCCCGGAGGGAGCCCAAGCGGCCACGGCAGCCAGGCCACCGCACCACGCCCCTCAACACCACCATCCCCAACGGTCAGGAACCACTCAGCTCACCCAAGGTAAGCACAGGCTGGGTGCATGTGGCCTCTGAGGGTCGCCTGCTGCAGCAGCCCTGTCAGACTGGGGAGGGATGTCAGGCAGGGAACCCCCACCCCCTTGCAGCCTGGGGAAGGGGGGTTCCCAGCAGAGCTCTATTAACTCTTTGAAACCTAGTAAGGCTGGATCAACCTGCTGTGGGGGATGGTAAGGTAAGATTGTGCTTTAAGTAAAATTGTGAATGTCAGTGGAGGTGGAGAGGACCCTGGCAACTTTCAAAGTGGGTCCTCAGACATGCTATGGGGAATCTGAGATAGTAGAAGCTGTGGCCAGCTTGGCCCCTTGCTTCCTGGGGTCCTCCAGCTGACCCCGCCCAGCTTTCTCATGAGGGAGGCACCTGGTGATGACCCAGCCCCTGCCACTTGGGGTCTCTCTTAGACAGGAGACCAAGTCTGTCCCAAAGTTGGGCTTCTCTGGCTTTTGAGTTGGGGTCTTCTGAAGGGGTATTGGCGCTGACCCCAGCCCTGGAGGCCTGGGGCGCCTGGCAGGCCCTGGCCAGTCTTGGCGGCCTTTGATCCCGCCCGCGCGCCTCCCAGGGCGTCTCCGTGGCGGCCTGCCCTGCCTTTCGGCCCACGCGGCCCATCGCCCATCGGGGCCCGAGGCCACATTTTCCAGACAGGCGAGCCGAAGAGGGTCGGATTGAAGAGGGTCCGGACGGCAGGCAGCACTTGAGCCAGGTCTTTGGGCAGTCACCCCTGGGGAGGGCCAGGGGCAGCAGGTCCCCTCCTGTCCCTCCCTAACCAGGGCTGCCCACTGAGAAAAGTGCATCAGCCCATGGAGGGTGATACTCAGACTGACCCTTCCAGGCATGGAGACTGGCTGTTCTCATTATGGGGTCGACTATTCTCTGCCTACCCCGGTGTTCTTGGTCCTCTAGGCCCCTGATCTCTCACGGGTCCCTCACCCCTCAATCAGCTTATAAGGGGACCTGTGGACGGTGGCAGGGGCTGCATGGACAGAGTTAGAGCTGCAGGCTTGTCCTCCCTGCCTGTAGAGTATCCAAGGAAGCTATTCTGTTCTGGGACAGCCAGGAACTTCTTTCAGCTGATGCAGCCTACTAGCCCTTCCTCCCACTCCATAGCCCCCCGAGGCTTCAGGTCCTGAGTTCTCAGATGCACACATGACATGGCTGAACTTCGTGCGTCGTCCAGATGACGGGGCTGGAAAGAAACGGTGCCGTGCCAGGGACAAGAAGTCGGTGAGTCTCTGCCCACCCTGCCCTCTCTTCCCTGGGTGGTCTGTTGATTGCTGCCCCATCACAGACCCTTACTTTCTCCTCTGCTTGCTCCTAGCGAGGTCTCTTGGGCCCTCCGGGGCCTCCAGGGCCCCCTGGTCCTCCAGGACCTCCTGGGGCTGAAATCACACAGGAGGCCCTTCTTCTGGAGTTTCAGGAGATGATGCGAGGTGAGGCCATTGTTGCCTGCCCCACCCCCCAACCCTCACCTGGAGCCCAAGGGGCTAGACCCCTGAATTGGCTTGCACTGACTGCATGCTGACTCACACTGACCCTTTGTACATTGTCCTCCACAGAAGCCACTGAGCGTCGCTTCTTGGGGATGCTGGGCCCCCTACCTTCTGACGGAGCCAGTGGACGGCTAGTCACTGAGGCCTTCCACTGCCGCCTGAAGGGCCCTGTGCTAGTAGACAAGAAGACGTTAGTGGAGCTGCAGGGTTTTCAGGCTGTAAGTTGGGGGGCTGTGGGGGACCTGGGTGGAATTTGAGGTGGTAGATAATAAGGGGGGATTCAGGCACAGAAGGTGAAGGTGGCCCAAGTCAGGGTTAGGGGCTCTGCTTATCAAGAGCCCTGCAGGGGTCAGGCCCTCAGATCTGTACCATGAGGCCCAGTGGGCATGGATAACCCCTCAGGCTCCTCCAGCATCCCCACAGGAGTGAGGGCCAGGCACAGAGGGTGAGGGCCAGGCTGTGGGACCAGGTTAAGGGGTCAGAGGCAGGCCTGGAGCTAAGCTAGCACCCTTCCTTTGCAGCCTGCAGCCCAGGGTGCCTTTCTGCGAGGCTCAGGCCTGAGCCTGGCCTCAGGGCGCTTCACAGCCCCCCTGTCTGCCATCTTTCAGTTCTCTGCCAGCCTGCACGTGGGTGAGCGGGAAGGGCAGTGGGTAGGGGATGGGGGTGCGGTTTATATCAGAGTCTAACTTGGGGAGGTGAGAGGAGGTATAGGGTACTCTGCTCAGGGGTGTGGATAGGATATGGGTAACCTCTCTAAGAGTATCCTCCTTGGGAAATTAAGGGGTAGGATTCAGAGGTCTTCCTTATTCTGCTCTGCTCCTGGCCTCAGGCCCATCCTCCCTGACCCTGGAAGTCACTCCTGGGTTGGGTCCCAAGCCATGTGTCCCCAAACTCCCACTCCCTCCTCTTTCTGCACCCCTTCTGGGGGCAGCTACAGACTGAGCCATCTCCACAGACCTCAGTGAATTGAGGGGCAGACCCCGGCTGCGTGCCCGGGACATGGTCCGTGTGCTCATCTGCATTGAGTCCCTCTGTCACCGTCACACGTGAGTGACACCACCCTAGCGTGGTGCCTTAATCCTTTGGGGTGGAGAATCCTGACTGAGAGCGGGATGAGATCCGTGGGGAAGGAGTTGAGGGCCAGGGTGGGTTCAGCCTCCTGGGAGTGGCTGATGTGTCCTCACTTTCATTAATCTGGGGTCCTGTCCAGGTCCCTGGAGGCGATCTCGGGCCTAGAGGGCAACAGCAGGATCCTCACCGTACACGTGCAGGGGCTGCTACAGCTGCAGGTGAGGCGCTCAGGGTCCGAGGCCTGGAGTAGAGATCATGTTTTCTAAACCTCTGTACTGGGGCCCTGACCCAAGTGGGTTGGCTTCGGGGCTGCCGTGCTGTAGGAGTCCTGCATGGAGTGTTCTGGTGGATGTGCTCCATGGTGTGAGTGTGGGGATGACTTCCTGGTGCCCACGACACTCTGTGGGGATGTCCCCCAGGCTGGACAGTCGGCCTCCGTCTTCGTGGACAATGGCTCCGGGGCCACCCTCACCATCCAGAGCAGCTCCAGCTTCTCGGGCTTACTCCTGGGCATGTGAGGCCGGAGGAGTGGCCAGAAGAGGAGCCACTGTCATCCTGCTGTGCTGTGTCCCAACCTGTGGTCTAATAATAAAAAGTGGGGGACTAGAACCCCATCCGCTCTGTGCTGCCTGGTTATTGCGTGATGGAGATACAGTTAGGTGGCTGGAGTTGAACTGATGTCGGAACGGGGGTGAGGTTATCCATGCTTGCCCCAGCCTCGGTCTCGGGCCTGCAAAGGGCTCCGTGGAACACTACACTGTGCTCACTTGCACCCCATCCTCTGGGTACACACAGAGGATGTATTCCCCCTCTGGGACTGTGCTTGTCTAGCACCCATACCATCTGCTGGAGCCAGTTTGCTACTGGACTCAGTTCGAGGACATGTGTCTCCCATGGTCTCCTGAGGCCGAGAAATGTTGCCTTTTTGCCCTGCCAGGGCCAGCACTGCGTTGGCTAGCAGAAGGGTGGGCAATGAGACCTCCTGTTCCTGGGGTGCAGAGGATGGGAAATGTGCTTGTACTTGAGTTGCAAGGGGTGGTGGGGTGCTCATATTTGGTGCTCAGATTTAGGGGTATACCAGCATGTGGGTCACAGAGAGCAATGGGGGTGGCTTCAGAGGGTCAGGGCCTGGAGAATCACTCATACTGGTACAGGCAGGTGCAGGCTACCTCTCTGCCCTTCTGCCTGACCCCTCACACGTGGCTGGCCACGTATGCGGGGTCTGGGTGGGCGGTGATGGGTGTGGGCCACCGCAGCAGGCGTGTGCAAACCCAATACCCCAGTCCTGTGGGTACCCCCACCCTCCTCCTCCACTTCCTGGCTCCAGCAAACCCAGACAAGAATGTAAATTGGCCCGAGGTCTCCAGCCGTGGAGATAATATCTCCACTTGGCACCTGAGCTCCTGGTTAGGCAGCCTTGGGCTGAGGGACCCGGGGGGGGGGGGGGGGGCAGAGCTGGGTTTGGTCATAGGAGGATCCGGAGACCCCATTTCCAAGACTGATGGGAGCTCCCTTAGTCCTGGGGATGCAGAATGCAGAGGGGGCTGGAAGAGTCTGGAGCTGTTATCTCTGATCACCAGCTGGGGACCTGGGAGGGCCTCCCCAAAGCAGCAGGATGGGGGAGCATACTGAGGCTGCTGACAGAGCTGAGGCTCAGGCTGTGCTGGGGACACACACTGGTCTATACAGCTGACAGGCTTCCTCACTGACCCCTCCTGCCCTCCCTGCTGCCCTGTTGGGAGTGGGGTGCCTGCAGTGGAGGCCTACTTCACAGCTGTGGACCCCCAGGTCCAAAAGGAGGTATCTTAGAAGTTTCCAGGGGTCAGGTCCCCATAGAGGAAGTGGAAGGAGGAGCACACGGGGGAGGAAGAGGCTTGGGAAGAAGCCACTTCCAATTTTGGGGTTCCATGTGTGACCACAATTACCTTAGGCCTGACAGAAGGGTGAAGTATAGCCTCAGGATCTTGATGGGCCTCGTCTAGAGGTGCCTACGTTGGGGGTGAAGTCCTTGACTGAGAACCCCGTCTGCAGATTGTCGGCAAGGGAGGGTCCCTGGGGCTGAGCCCAGGAAGTCCTGTGTTGGGCATGCTGCAGGGACTGGGGGGACAGGCTGCGTCAGGACCTGGGGCTGGGCAGAAGGTGAGGGCACCAAGGGCTGGGGTGGGGAGGGACCAGGGATGAGGAAGAGAATGATGAGATAAAGTGGCCACCCTTTCCTGATTTGGCAATGGATGGGGGACAGGGATGGACCCTTGGGTCAGTTGCCCCATTCTGAAGCACTGGACACTGATACTGGTCCCTTGCTCCCCTGAAGATGGCCTCGCCCTCCAGGACTATCCCCTGCGGTCCCTCCACCATAGGCATCCCCATGCTGCCCTGGCCTGGGGAAAGTAGGGTGTGGATCTTTTCTCCTGGGGAAGTCAGGCTGACAGAGTCAACACAATGCAGAGCCAGCTCTGACCAAAGTGGAGACAGATGGAGCCTCAAGGGGAGCTGCTATAGGGGCAGCTTGTGGGCAGGGGGCCAGAGCCAGCATGGCACATCTGTCATCCCTGTCTGGGAGCTGTCCTCCTAATCAGCATCACTAGCCACTTAGCTGCTGCTCCCTGGAATACCTTGTCTCTGCTGAGCCCCGAGGGGCTGGGGAGCAGCCAGTGGGCCCTCGCTGGACAGTTGCTGCAGAGGGTTCAGGAAAGTGTGACACAGCCCCAGACCATCACTACGTGGTCAGCCTTGAGGACACGGGCCTGTCCTCTAGCATGGTGGGGGACAGTGGAGGGAGAGGCCCTTCAACCTCCCCCATCTTCCCAGGATCTGGCTCCAGTTCTTCTGAGTTCGGCTTCTAGATCATTTTCTGTCTGTTAATTCTGGAAGAACTCCCCAGGGCTGTGGGTGGGGTCTGGAGCGCCCCATGAGGAAACTTGGGCCCTAGAAGTCAGTGGGGGACGCCAGTCACACTGAGTGGGGGATCTGACCACCTATGGATGAGGCCAGAGCTGTAGCAGCTTGAGGTGGGACAGGACGGGGTCTCAGGGAGTCCCCAGGGTGGTGGGAGTGGTGAGGGCCTTTCATCCAGGATTCAGAGCCTCGCTTAGGGGTGACTGGAGTGTCTGGTTGTTTCCCAGCAGCCAGCTGAGTTTGGAGCCAGAGTGGCCAGCATGATCACTTCTCGACCTTTTGGCTAAGATCAAGTGCAGAGTGGCCAGCGTAGTGCTGGGCGACCTCAGACTGACGCCCTGACCCTTCCACGCCCTGGAGCAGCAGGAGTCCAGGCTGACCTAGCTGCATGACCTCGAAGCACTGTCTCATTCCCCACAGCAGGTCAGGGGGTGCTTGGGCTCCCAACCCCTTACTGTGGGTGCTCTTCCACCCAGGGCTGGCCCTGCCCACCAATGCCCCAAGTAAGGCTGGTTGCAGGTCTGAGGGCATGGCCTCACCACTGGCTCAGAGCTGGGGATTCCTCCCTTGAGCTCTCAGTGTGCTGCCCTGGGTTTAAGTACAGACTGGACTCTCTGGCTTGGGGCATGTGGGATGTGCATGGCCAGGAGCACTGGCCAGCCCTCAGGAGCCAAGCTCAGGGCTGGGGTCCTGGCTGAGGGAGCTGAATCCCGGGCCACTGCCTGGGAACCTGTGGGGTTCAATACTGTTGTCTACAATCCTGCCTCATGCCTGTGGCCCACTCTGGAGGCTATCAGCTGTGGTGGTGGTAGGGGGTTTATTGAATAGGTCTGTCCATGCTGTGCTGGATCCTGGGGTGTCTAAGAGAGAAATATGGACCTTGGGCTGTGGCTTTTATGACCTATAACTTCGTCACCAAGCTTGGCTGGGTTGAGAAGGGAGATTGCCCTAGAAGCATAACCATGTGGTTCTTGAGTACTGTCCACCACAGGAGTTTCTATAGTCACCACACACTGTGACCCCTGTGACCTGGCCTAGACGCTTGACCCTCATTGGAAATTGTGTGTCCAGGGAGGGGCTGACCCTTCTGGCACATATGGTGGACATGCATCAATATTGGGTCAGAGCTGGGGACTCCTACCCTATACCTTTGATATGCTGCCCTGGTTAAAGTTGTTGTTATGTGCCACCGAGTCACTTGCGACTCATAGCAACCCTATGTACAACAGCTCTAAACTCTGCCCTGTCCTGTGCCAATCTCATTGTCTCCGACACACTCATCCCGATTGCCCCAGTCACCGAATCAATCCACCTCCCAGAGGACCTTCCCGTCCTGCACCTGCCCTCCACCCTCCCAAGCATGATGTCCTTCTCCAAGGACCGGTCCCTCCTTCCAACATGACCAAAGTATGTCAGACGAAGCCTCAGAATCCTTGCCTCCAAGGAGCAGCCCGGTTTAACCCTTTCCAGGATGAATCTGTTTGTTTTCCTAGCAGTCCATGGTACCCTCAGCACTCTTCTCCAGCACCAAAGCTCAAAAGCATCCATTCTCTTTCTATCCTCCTCGGTCATTGTCCAGCTCTCTGACACATAACAAGTGATTGCAAAGACCATGGCCTGTACCAGATGCACCTTAGTCTCCAGAGACATACCGTTGCTCTTCAGTACTTTGGAGAGGTCCCTAACAGCAGACTTTCCCATCGCAATACGTTTTTTAATTTCCTGACTGCTGGTGCCAAGAGTGTTGATTGTGGAGCCAAGCAGACTAAAGCTGTGAACAATCTCAATCTCTTCACCATCCATCCTGATGCTGCCAATTGGTCCAGTGGTGAGAATCTTTGTCTTCTTGACATTGAGCTTCAATCCATATTGAAGGCTGCAGTCCCTGACCCTCAGCAGCAAGCGCTTCAGGTCCTCCTCAGTTTCAGCAAGCAGGGTTGTGTGATCTGCATAACACAGATTGTTGATAGATCTTCCACCAATCTTGATGCTGCATTTCTCCTCATAGAGCCCAGCCTCCTGGATGATCTGTTCTGCATACAGGTTGAAAAGGTATGGAGACAGGACACATCCCTGGCGTACGCCCTTCCCAATTTTGAACCATGCAGTGTTTCCTTGCTCTGTTCTTACAACTGCTTCTTGGTCTTCTGAAAACCCTATGTACAACAGAACACACATAGAATGACAGAAAGGGCAACTGAGTATGGAAATACAAAGGAAGAGGAACAGTTGTAAGCAGACACTAGTGATTGGAACATGGAATGTGAGAACCATGAATGTAGGAAAATTAGATGTTATTAAGGAGAAAATGGAACACATAAATATTGACATACTAGGCACTGGTGAGATGAGATGGATTGGCATGGGGCATTTTGAATTGGATGATCATATGATATACTACTCCGGAGATGAAAAGGTGAGGAAAAATGGGGTTGCTTTCATAGTTAGAAAAGCCATTTCTACATCCATCTTGAAGTACAATATTGTGAGTGACAGGATAATATCCATATGCATACAAGGAAGGCCAGTGAATACCACTATCATTCAGATATATGCACCAACAACCAGAGGCAAAGAAGAGGAAATAGAAGATTTCCACCAACTTTTACAGTCGGAGATCGATAGATCGAACATGCAATCAAGATGCACTGATAATAATGGGTGACTGGAATGCAAAAGTTGGGAACAGAGAAGAAGAATCAGTAGTCAGAATACATGGACTCAGAGACAGAAATGGAGCTGGAGATAGAATGAATTTTGCACAATCAATGACTTATTAATCACAAACACATTTTTTAAGAGACATAAACGCAGGTTATACACGTGGATCTCACCTGATGGTATGCGTAGGAATCAGATAGATTACATCTGCGGAAGGAACCGCTGGAGAAACTCAATATCAACTGTGAAAACTAGGAACAGACCACCCACTTCTCTGGTTAAAGTACAGGCAGGATTATCTGGCTCAGGGCAGGTTAGAATATCCTTGCAATGTCCTGAGGCCAGAAGTGCCTGGAAGTGCCTGGGGGGTATGTGGGGCTTCAGGGCTGGTGTGGTGGTTCCTGTGGTCTCTGTGTGTGGTGCTCCTCATTAGACCATGACTATACCAGGCTCTCTGGAGACTAAGGTGCGCCTGATACAGGCCATGGTTTTTGCAATCACTTGTTATGCATCAGAGAGTTGGACAATGACTAGGGAGGACAGAAGGAGAATTGACGCCTTTGAGCTGTGGTGCTGGAGAAGAGGACTGAATGTACCATGGACTGCCAAGAAAACAAATAGATTCATCGTAGAGAGGGTTTAACCAGGCTGCTTCTTGGAGGCAAGGATTCTGGGGCTTCACCTGACATACTTTGGACATGTTGTAAGGAGAGACAGGTCTTTGGAGAAGGGACATCATGCTGGGCAGAGTGGAGGGACAGCGCAGGAGGGGAAGACCCTCTATGAGGTGGATTGACTCGGTGACTAGGGTAATTGGGATGGGTGTGTCGGAGGCAATGAGATTGGCGCAGGATAGAGCAGATTTTAGGGCTGTTGTACATAGGGTCGCTATGAGTTGCAAACGACTCGACAGCACATAACAACAACAACAACATACCAGGCTTCGAGCTGACTCGACAACACCTAGCATCATCAAATTCTGTGCTTTGGCCACGTGGCCTTGTAACTAGAAGATACCCAGCAGGCGCTCTGTCTGGTGTCTCTTATTTAGAAGCCTACGTGATATGTGTAAAAACGTCTTGGTGCAATATCATCCAGCCTTCTCTAACTTCTAACTTTTCAAGAGTCATTATCAGCACCAGCTGCCCAAGACTTGAGTCTTTTATGGTGGAGGTCAGATGTGTCTTCTCCCTCCAACCTTTTCACTAGTCTGGCACTAGCAGTCCCTCCCATGACACTTTCTGCTCCTCTGCTGGGTTTGATCATTCATTGCAATGGTCACACAGGTCTCAGAGACCATACTCATGATTATAGGATTTGTTGTTGTTGTTTATAAGTGCCATTAAGTCACAGGCGACACATAGCGACCCTATGAAGGAGTGTCCTCAACACTTGTGTGTCTCTCATCTTCTCTCCAGGTTCATAGGGTTTCCAGAGGCAAGCTATTACAGAAGTGGATGCCGCTACTGCTTCCAAGCGTGTTTTAATTGGGAATTTCACCCAACACTGTCCACCCTGGGTAACCAACCATTATCGCATGTGACACATCAGTGTCACAGTGTTCAGCCTCACAGTAAGCACAAGTTACCACTGTATGGCAACTTGTACACCAGGGCTATATGACCTAGAGGAATGTCTGAACAAAAACAATGACAGACAGGCCCAAGGGCCGCGGATGAAGTCTAAAACAAAACCCCAAATAACTCAAATTCATTGCTATCGAGTTGGAACGGACTCATAGCTGTCCCTCGAACAGGTTTTGGAAGGCTGTAAAGGCGCACAAGAGGAGAGTAGCCATCTTTCTCCTGCTGAGACACCAGTGGATCAGAACCATCCAGAGAGGCTCCACCTTGGGGTTTCCACCAGAGCTCCCCATTAGACAAATAACAGGTTACAATTTAGGATCAGAAATGATTCCAGGTGAGCTCTGGTGGCCTAGTGGCAGGAAACTGCACTGCAATCCCAGAGGTGCGCGGTTCAAATCCACCAGATGCTCTGCTGAAGAAGGAGGAACAATCGCCTCCTGTACCAGTCAGATCCAATTTGATGGTACACACATAACATAAATAAAAAATAAATTAAAAAAAAAAGAAACCAAGCACTCCTTGTTGGCTGGTCCGAGTGCAGTGGAGGCCACAACTAATTGATCACAGTCAGTTACAGAAATGATTCCAGGATGTAGTTCTTCAGTCAGGACAGCTTCTTCTGATTCATGTCAGCAGACACACCTTTCTCTTGACCTCAGTCTCCTTGGTCCATGGCCTCTTGACCTCTACTCCCCAGTTAAGTGCCCAAAGGCGCTTCACTCTACCAGCAGAGTTCCTGGTCTGTAGATCAGCAATCCTAGCTCCTCCACCAAGTTCCAGGGGGTACTTCCTTCTACCAGCAAGCCTCCTGCCCCAAAGCACCCAGCTTTCTCCAACCATGGGCAGGAATCTCACTGTACCTGTGCAGATCTGCTTCTGTTGACACCATTTCTCTGTTGCTGCTGTCCACTGTCTTTTTCTGTCCCCAGTGCCACAACTTTGTCTCTTTGGTTGAGGAGCTTCTTAGTACAGATTCAAAGGACATGGTTCATTCCTGACTTCTTTTTTGGTGGTTTTCCTTTCTGTCTCTCAGATAGCTCATTTTAAGGCTAGCCAGATGGCAAAACTGACCAATCTCCTTGTTAGAGTTTCATATACTTTGTCTGCTCTTACTCCATCAGCAAAGAAACCAGAAAGATGTTAACTTGGGTTTTACTGACTATGCCAAAGCATTTATTTGACTGTGTCGATCACAACAGATTATGGAGATCATTGAGAAGAATGGGAATCCCAAAACACTTAGTTGTGCTCATGTGAAACCTACACCTAGACCAAGAGGCAGTTGTCCAAACAGAACAAGGGAACACTTTATGGTTTAAAGTCAAGAGAGGTGTGCATCAAGGTTGCCTCCTTTCTCTGCATCTATCCAATTTGTAAGCAAATAACTTGAGAAACTGAACTTTATAGGGAAGAATGTGGCATCAGGATTAGAGGAAGATTCATCAACAGCCTGTGCTATACAGATGACACAATTTGCTTGCAGAAAATGAAGAGAACATGAATCATTTGCTACAGAAGGCTACAGACTTTAATATGGATATTACATCTTTTTTTTTAATTGTAAAAAACATGTATGGGGACCTCAGGGGGTAAGGGCGTGGATGCAGAAGGGTAAAGTAGGGATGAAATCACAGGGTTGCACAATTTGGTGGGTGGAGGGAGTGGGTAAAGGAAATGAGAAAGGTCTCACAGGGATGGGAAAAGACAGGGTAATGGTGGGCATAGTCCAATGGTGATTATTTTTTTTTAAAGATATTTTTTAATTTTATTTGTGAGTTTCCCATTTGGCAATAGGGGCCCAGACTGTCTGGCTGCTTCATGCTAAACAGGGGCGTTGAGATAAAGGGGAAGAGGAGTCTACTTTAACACTTCATTGATGGTCTTGATTTGAAGCTGCATGCCTTCTTGGTCAGAGAGAAGATATTTTCATGACATTTTCTGCCCTCTGGACTGCAAGGTGTTTGCTTGGGTGAGAGGCTCCGTCCACCTTCACTTCCTCAGTTGGCAGTTATACTTCCCTTTTGTCTCTGGAACCAGGCTCAGGGTTCAGGTTCTGGAACAAGACTCAGTGTTCAGGTTACCTATAGGAAAGGGAGCAAATCTAGAGACAGCAAACCTGTGAGTTACAAAGAAAAGGGCTTTGGAGGTGTTATTACAGGTGCACTGGAGGAGGAGATGGAGGAAAGGGGCTTAGATAAGGTCCCTTTTACACACTCACTCTCCTCAGGGCCCTGGTGACTTTCCTCAGGGGCCAGTGTCTCTACCCTGCGAGGTGGCTCCTCCCAGAGGCCAGGCAGCTCCTCCTTGGGCAGGTGGCTCTCCCCAGGGGCTGGATGGCTTTACCTCCCAAAGCTCTTTTGAGGTCTGGACCTGTGGCTGTCTAGGAACTGGACCAGGGATAACACTTCCAGCTCTAGAGCCGCCATCATTGTCTCCTTCTCTCCACCAAGTCGCCTAATTGTAACTCAAAGTAGGTATTATTACTTTCCCTTCCGCAAATGGAGAAGGGTCTTACAGAGTGGTGAACAGACTTGCTCAAGGTTAGAAAAGTAATAAAGGCAGTAGAAGAAGGACAAGGTTGTCTGCAGGCCAGTTGAGGTGGCAAGCTCCACATGACACTGAGGACGGTCAACTTTCATCTTCCTCTGCAAGCGAAATACTGCTGAAGATTATTTTTAAAATGGCAAGAAGAGTGTATTTAGGCCACTAGTTGGGGCTTCCACCTGCCATGCATAGGCATAGATTACATCTTAACATTAAGAAAACAAAAGTTCTCATTGCCGGACCAATAGGATTGTTATTGTTGTTGTTGTGTACCATCAAGTAGGAATTGGCCCACAGCTGACCCTCTAGCGAGTTTTCAGAGGCAGTTAATCGCATGGGAGGAGATTTCCCATCCTTCTCTTGTGGAGCAGCTGGTCGCCTCAAACTGTGTGCCTTCAGAATTTCAGAGCAGCTTCTTGCCATTAGGCCACCAAAGTCAAGATTAAAGATTAAAAAGATTAAAGTTGTCAACTATTTCATCCTAACTGGACCCACATCAATATTCATGGGGGCAGCAGTCAAGAAATCTAAAGATATGTTGCATTGGGAAAATCTGCTGTTAAGGACCTCTTCAAAGTGCTAAAGAGCAAGGCTTCAACTCAAAGACCAAGGTGTGCCTGACCCAAACCATAGTATCTTTGGTTGCTTTCTACATGTCTGAAAGTTAGACCATCATAAGGAAGACTAAAGAAGACTTGATTGGTGGTACTGATGAAAGTTTGAATGTGTCATGGAATGCTTAAGGAACAAACAAATCTGTCTTGGAGGAAGTGTAACTCTTTCAAGGCACGGAGGGTGAAACTTACTGCTCACATAATTTAAGCATATCAAGAGGCACAGTCCTTGAAAAAAGACATTATTCTTAGAAAAACAGTATCTGCAAGTGAGGAGACCTTCAATGAGATGGATTGATACAGTGTTGGCATCAATGGACTTGAGCGGAGGGGAGATTGTGAGGACAACACTGGCTAGGGGAAGGTTTGGATTGTTGTTCACAGAGTCGCTGTGAGTTATAATTGATGTAGACTCAGTGGTACCCAACAACCACAATAACTCCCCCACACGCCCTGGTGGTGTAGTGAGTTATGTGTGGAGCTAACTGAAAGGTTGACAGTCTGTGTGATAAAGATAAGTGGTCCGCTTACATTAAGCCTGAGAAACCCAAGGGATAGTTTCCTAGTTAAAGTTAGAAATGGCTGGACAACAGTAGGTCTAAACTGTAAGGATGCTATGAACCTTATTTACATTATTAGAAAGTATCCAATCCCCTCGGTGGATCACGAGTACCTCATTTGCATAATCTTCCAATTCATTAGGGAGCTCTGATGGCTGGGTAAGGAGTTGTGCTTCTAATCTCAAGGCAGGCAGTTCAAATCCACCAGCTGCTCTGGGGAGAGAGATGGACAATCTCCTCCCATCCAATTTATAGCTGCTGAAGAGTCACTGGAGGGTTTAGCTACAAGTTGGTTCCAACTTGACAGCAATAAGTCAACAGGAATGACTCGACCCAGTTATTTGATGGGGGTTAAAAAGACTATGATTGTTGTTGTTATGTGCCATCGAGTTGCCTGCCTTGCATGTACAACAGCTCTGACAAGGTTCAGAGCTATCCTGAGCCAGTCTCACCTACTCTGATACACCTAATCCCATTGCTCCAGTTATTGTACCAATCCATCTCACCCAGGGTCTTCCTCTCCTGCACTGTCCCTCTACCCTTCCAAGCATGGCGTCTTTCTCCAGGGACTGGTCCCTCTTGGCCCTGTACCCAAAGTATGTGAGATGGAGCTTCAAAATCCTTGCCTGCAAAGAGCAGCTTGGTTTCACCCTTTCTAAGATAGACCTGTTTGTTCTCCTGGCAGTCTATGGTATGTTTAAGACTCTTCTCCAGCACCACAATTCAAAGGCATCAATAATTCTTCTGTCATCCTTAATTGTTGTCCACCTCTCTGATACGTAGCAAGTAATTGCAAAGACCATGGCCTGCATCAGGCACACCTTAGTCTCTAGACTAACATCATTGCTCGGTAGCACTTTGGAGAGGTCATTGACAGCAGACTATGATTAGAAAGGTCATATTAAGTAATTAATTATACCACATGTGTGTGGGGTGGGGTATCCTGAGTTTTCTGAAATCTGGGGTCTCCTGCAGCCAGCATCTCTGCAACCTGAGTTCTTCCCTACAGCCTGACAGTAGGAGGTTAGTCTGGGTGGACTGGGTAACATGTCCCAGTGTCCCCCCTCACTGAACCCTGCCTGTGCCTGCTGCCACCTCCGCTTGTCTGCCCGCCTGCATGTCTGAAGGTGCACACAGGTGGGCCTGGCTTGGGCGGGTTCAGGGATAAAGGGCCTTTGTCTCGGAGGGTTTGGGGTGCAGCCCCTGCCATGAGGCAGTGACTCATGGGTTCCTTTGGGAGACGAATGCAGCAACAGGTGTGATAACATCAGTTTTGCAACAGCCAATGTGTCACACTTGTGCCTGGGGCAGAGGTGCTGCCTGAGTTGCCAACCCCCCTCAAACCGCACTGAGGACAAGAGGGAGTGGGCTGGGGTCGCCCAGATGCCCCGGTGGCTGTATTGGGCTGCAGAGAGAAAGAGAAGGGAGGCAGGTGCTATAGGACTGAACAACACATGGTAGGAGTGTGGAGGGAGGAGGAATTGGGGGATGAGTGTCTGGACACAACCCTGGGCATCATCTCCAGCAGCAGATGCTGCCCAATCCTTCAGGGGCCTCTCTGCCACATCCCTGGATTCCAGTGGTCCCCGCAATGTGGGTTCACAGCCCCTCTCACACACTGCCAATTCCGGATGCTTTTTCCTCTTGTCTTCAGCAGCAAGACAAGCCAAAGCCAGACTCGCTGAAGTACTTCCAGGCAATTGGTTTTGGAAGCTGTGTGTGGTTGGAGAGCTCACCTTCTGGGGCTTACTTAGTCAGGGAGGTGGGACTTGACCCTCACCCTCACTGGGCTGGAACCTGGCTCTTACCACTTCAGTTCCTTTCTTGGGGTTCGAGGCCAAATGATGAAGCTGGGGTGGGGAGGGCCCGATGGGGGAGGCGAGGCAGACCCTTAGACGCCATGGGAGGGAGGGGCTGGGGCTTGGGTTTCTTCCTCTTCGGGTCACCAGGCTGGGTCAGGCCTGGGTCGGCAGGCTGGTGGGGAGGGGCAGGGCCGTGACTGCTGGCCATGCTGCTGCCCCCAAGGCCCAATAATCCCAGGAGCTGGCTGAGTGCCCTCCCTGGGCTCCTGTCCCACCGGCCGGCCGGCCTTTGAGGTTCAGTCGCCGCCTGTGGTGTTTACTCAGGAGGCAGAGGAGGCCTTGTCTGTGGCGCCCACGGTCACACTCTGTGGCCTCCCCTCTCCCTGTGTCAGCAGAGCGAAGCACCAGCAGAGCCCCACCCTGTGGCCCCCCTCAGTCCCAGCCCTGGCGCCTGTCCAGCAGCAGGGGGTAACTGTAAGGACCTCAGGCCAGCTCTGGGGGAATCCTATGCCAGAAGCTGCTCTGGGTACCACCTGTGGTGGGGGGATCAAGTTCAGGATGGGGGAGAGCACAGGAGGGGCCCAGAGGGGCCAGGCCAGCAGTTGTCCTTACTGTCGCCCCCTCCCCCTAACCCCCCCTTGCCTGCCAGCCGGCTGAGCAGCCTGGCTGTTGTCGAATTTCATTCAGGGCTCCCCCAACTCTGCCTCGTCTCCCTTTTGGGTAAGAAGGCCCAATTAGAGCTGATTCTAGGTGCTCTTAGAGGTTTCCACTCTCAGATCTCACAGGCCTCCAGGTGCTCTCCCTGTCCTGTCTTCAGCTTCTGTTACGGTCTGAAAAACGCTGTCACTCTCTTAGCCTGCATTCTCTCCAGGCCTTGGCCTGCGGGGTGTAGCTGGATGGACCCCCTGGTGCCTCATGCTGAGAGGAGTGCAGCTAACTGTGTTGTGCATATCTGTGTGTCTGTGAGCATCAATGTGTGTGTCTGGGTGTCTTGATCTTGAAAGCCCTTGAGCACTTTCCACTCACCAGCATGATGCACACACAGCTCTCAGACACTTGTACCACACACACACACACACACACACACACACACACACACCACACAGATACACACAACATACAGACATCTATAGCAATATACAGGCATCTACAGCACAGATACAGCAACGCCCACAGATACACAGATCTAATACACAGACATGTAGGGAGCTCTGGTGGCCTAATGGTAAGAAGCTGCACTGCAATCCCGAAAGCATGCGGTTTGAGGCCACCAGCTGCTCCGTGGGAAAAAGATCGGCAATCTCCTCCCATGCGATTAACTACCTCTGAAAACCCACCAGAGGGTCAGCTATGGGTCGGTTCCGACTCCACAGTACACAAGAACAACAAGAGCAAGGATAGAGGAACACGTATAACACAGATAAATACACATAATACACAGATGCAACACACACACAGGCACACACAACACACAGAGACATACACTATAGACAGACATGCGTGATACAAACATGCATAGCACATGCACATAGACAAATACACAGATATACACAACACAGGCACATACAGACAGATGAACAGAGATAAATGGACATAATACACAATGAACGCACAACACAGACATGCACAACACACAGAGATAGACAAGCTCCAAGTCCGGGAGAGCCAGTAATTGGTAGACAACATACAAGCTTTGTTATTGTTAGCTGTGGAGCTGTGAGTCATAGCGACCCTGTGGACAATAGATGGCAACCTGTACCATCCTCATGACCTCCGTCAGGCTGAAACCCATTGTTACACTGCATTAGTCTGTCTCGTTGAAGGTCTTCTCTTTCGCTGACTGTCCACTTTGCCCAGCTTGATGTCTTTTTCTGTGACCTGGTCCCTCTTGTAAACATACCCAAAGAATGTGACACATAGTGTCATCATTCTTTCCCGTAAGGAGCATCCATCCTGGTTGCACTTTCCTCAAGATTTATCTCTTCTTTTTGACAGCCCTTTATATATTCAATGCTCTTCTCCAATGCCACACTTCAAAAACATCGATCCTTCTTTGGTTTTCCTTATTTATTGTTGTAAAGCTTTGTTGTTGTTGTTGTTATGTGCCGTTGAGTCGTTTGCGACTCATAGCGACCCTATGTACAACAGCCCTAAAATCTGCTCTATCCTGTGCCAATCGCATTGCCTCTGACACACCCATCCCGATTACCCCAGTCACTGAATCAATCCACCTCATAGAGGGTCTTCCCCTCCTGCGCTGTCCCTCCACCCTCCCAAGCATGATGTCCCTCTCCAAGGACCTTTATTAGGATTAAAAAAACCTGATAAAGTCTTGTCTTCTTGACCCTGTCCTCAAGGGCAGACTTTCCTTGTTAAAGCGCTTGCTCCGATTCTCCCTCATGAGCCTTTCCTTTGCCTCTAATGAACTTTCTACCTTAAAAAGCGAGCTCTGGTGGCCTAGTGGACAAAGGCCTAGTGGACAAGGATTTGCACTGTGAATCCAGTTCAAGTCCACTCAGTTCAAATCCACCAGCAGTTCCAAGGGAGAAGAAGGAGCAATCTCCTCTTGCATGATCTACAGCCTCTGAAAACTCACTGGAGGGTCAGCTGTGAGTTGTCCCTGACTCATCGGCACATGAAAACAACCTGGGAGACAGTGATTTGTCTCCTCGTTCTTGATTAGTCTTGGAAAGAGTTCTCAAATCGGAGGAGAGCCTGTAGCAGAATGGCCACGCTGTCTGCACCCAAAGTGAGCTCCAAGTTTTGACCTCCCAGTTGGGAGAGGGTCCCTGGGCTGCCCTGCTGCTCATTCCCACCTCATCAACTTCAAAACTTTCTGGTCTTTAACAACACAAACACTAATAGGCATAATAAAAAAATAAGCATTTTTTTTAAAAAAGAAAAGCAATTGTTGTTGAGAATGAGGAAAATTTACAAATTGGAATCTTCTTCCAGGGTTGGTGGGAATATACAATGGTGCAGCTGTTGTGAAAAACCATTTGTTGGGTGCTCAGAAAGGAAAGCATAGAATCGCCACGTTGACCCAGTGATCGATACCACTTCTAGGTTGTTGTTATTAGATGCCATCGGGTTGACTACGACTCATAGCGATCCTATGAAGAACAGATCTGAACCCTGCCTTATCCTGCACTGTCTGCGTCATTCCTGATAGATTCAGGTTCATTGCTATAGTTACTGTGTCAGCTCATCTTGTTAGGTTATTTCCCCCATTCATTGACCCTTTATCTTTTCAGGCATAATGTCTTTTCCCAAGGTATTACATCTTCTAACAACATGCCCAAAAGTAGGAGAAGGAAGTTTCATCATTCTTGCCTCCAAGGAACACGCTGGCTACACTTTCTTTAAGACATATTTGGGCAGTCCCTGGGATATCAGGACTCTTCTCCAACACCACAACTCAAAGGCGTCAATTATTCTTCTGTAATCCTTACTCATTGTCCAACTTTGAGATGTACGACAAATAATTGAAAAGACCATGTCTTGGACCAGTTTGCACCTTAGTCTTTAAAGTGACTATGCTGCTCTTCACCTCAGAGAGGTCCTTGACAGCAGATTTCCCCAATGTAACATGTTTTTTGATTTTTTGACTGCTGGTACCAAGGGTGTTGATTGCGGATTCAAGCAAGATGCAATCGTTGACTTCAATCTTTTCTCCATTTGTCATGATGTTGATTATTGGCCCACTGGTGAGGGGTTTTGTTTACTTGTTATTGAGATGTAATCAACATTGAAGGCTGTAGTCTTTGATCTTCCACAGCAAGTATTTCAAGTCTCCTCACTTCCAGAAAGCAAGGGTGTGTCATCTGCATAACACAGGGTGTTGATGAGTCCTCTGATCCTGGTGCCACATTATTCTTCATAAAGCCTAGCTTCAAGGGGGCTCTAGTGGCCTAATGGCAAGACGCTGCACTGCAATCCCAGAGGTACGCGGTTCAAATCCACCAGATGCTCTGCTGGAGAAGGAGGGGGCAATCTCCTCTTGTACCAGTCAGATCTGATTTGACGGTACGCATAAAACAATACAATTTTTTTAAAAAAGTAAAAAAACAAAAAACCATAAAGCCTAGCTTCTCTGCATACTAATTGGATGTTGCTGCTATTGTTAGGTGCCATTGAGTCAAGTACGACTCATAGCAACCCTATGAACAAAAGATCTGAGCCCTGTTATATCCTGCACCATCCTCACACACAAGAGCCCACTGCAGCAGTCACCGTGTCAGTCCACCTGGTTGAGGGACTTCCTCTCCTTCGCCAACCCTCCACCCTTCCCAACATCATGTCCCTCTCCAAAGAACAGCACCTCCTAGCAATATGTGCAAATGACAAAAGCCTCATCATTCCTGCCTTTAAAGAGCACTCTAGCTGCACCCTCTCCAAGATCTATCTAATTCGTTTTCTTGCCCGTCCATGTTCAGTGCTCTTCTCCAACACTGCAGCTCAAAGCTATAAATTCTTTTTCTGTCATCTTTATTCATTGTCCAGGTCTCGGATGCATAGTTAGTAATTGGAAAGGCCATAGCCTGAATCAGACGCACCTTAGTCCTCAAACTGACATCACTACTCCTCAATAATTTGGAAAGGTCCCTAACTGCAGATTTTCCCCAGTGCAATGCATCTCTTTATTTCCTGACTGCTTGTACCAAGGGTGTTAATTGTGGATCCGAGGAAGATGAAGCTGTTGACAATTTCAATCTCTTCTCCATCCATCATGACACTGCCTATTGGTCCAGTGGTATGAATCTTTGTTTTCTTGATATTTAAATGCAATCCATACTGAAGGCTGCATTCCTTGATCTTCTGCAATAAGTACTTCAAATCCTCCTCACTTTGAGCAAGCAAGATTGTGTCATCTGCATAAAGCAGGTAATTAGTGAGTTTCCTCCAATCCTGATTAAGTGCTCTTGGATTCCGATACTTCTCAATGTTATCCATAACTTGTTGTGATCTAGGCAGTCAAACGTCTTTGCATAGTCAATAAAACACAAATGACATCCTTCTAATATTCTCTGCTTTCAGCCAAGATCCATCTGACATCAGCAATGCTATCTCTGATGCAATGGTCTCTTCTAAATCCAGTTGAACTTCTGGCAGTTCTCTATCTATATACTCTTCTAGTTGGTTTTGGAGAATCTTCAGCAAGATTACTTGCATACGATACTGTATGATAATTTTCACATTCTGTTGGATCAACTTTTTTGGGGGGATGGGAATAAATACGGATCTCTTCTAGTCAGTTGGTCAGGTAACTGTCTTCCAGATTTCTTGGCAGAGCCTAGTGAGCTTGTCCAGAGTAGGAAACCCAAAGAGCTAAAATCAGCTATTCAAACTAATACACAGACATATTTGTTCACAGCAACATAATAACGGTGAAAAGGTGAAAACAGCCCAAATGTCCATCCTTAGATGGAAGGATAAACAAACTGTGGTATATCCATTCAAGGGGATGCTATTCAGTCATAAAAATAATGACTCGCGAATACAAGCTACAATGTGGACAAATCTTGAAAATGCTATGATGAGTGAGAAGACAATAATTGCCTGATCCCACTTACAGGAAACATCTAGACGAGATAAATGCGAGAGACAGAATGTAGGCTAGTGACTGGGGCTGAGGAAACAGATAATGACTGCTGATGAGCATGGGGGTTCCTTTTGGGGTGATGGGGTATTGAGGAACCAGATGAAAGGTGATTGTTCAACAGATAGTTGTTCAATATTGTAAACGTACTGGCTTGTATACTTTAAATGGCTTCAAACACAAACCCACTACCATCAAGTCATAGCTTACAGCTGCCTTAAGTGATTTCCAATACTGTGAATCTTTTTTCTTTTAAAATTTTGTTATTGTGTGTGTGTGTGTGTGTGTGTGTGTGTGTGTGTGTGTGTACGGTCAAATTGGATCTGCCTGGTACAGGAGGAATCATTGCCCCTCCTTCTCCAGCAGACCATCTGGTGGATTCAACAGCTCACCTGTGGGATTGCAGTGCAGCTTCTTGCCACTACACCACTATATATTGTGAATCTTTATGGAAGCAAAGTGCCTCATCTTTCTTCCTCAGAGAGGCTGGTGGGTTTGAACTGCTGATCTTTTGATTAAGAGCTGAAAGCCTTAACCATACTACCACCAGAGTGCCTTTAAATGGCTATAAATCAAGTTTCTATGATACGTATTTTAACATATGAGCACAACCCCCTCTCCAATAGTTAAAACTCAACAAGCTAGGGGGAGCAGTGGGAGAAGAAAATGTGCATCAATGAAAATAAAACATTTTAGATGTTAAAATTAAAAAAATATATATATATATCAACAAGCTCCTGGAACCATATATCCCATTCTAGGTCCCTCTGCTGGTCAAGGGGATGGATAACTACTGCGAAGGGAGATTTGTTATTGTTATGTGCTGTCGAATTGCTTGAGACTCATAGAGACAACTGCTCTGAACACTGCTCTATCCTGAGCCAACCTCACTGTCTCTGACACACCCACCCCCATTATCACAGTCACTGAGTCAATCCATCTCATCCAGGGTCTTCCTCTTTTGCACTGTCCCTCCACCCTCTCGGGCATGTCATGGGGAGGGGTATCTGGTCCTCCACAGAGTCTCAGGCCAAGCATTGAATCCCAAGAGATAAACACTCATTCTTATCCAGCCTAGGAAATTCCAAGGGGTTCCCCTATAGTTCATCCCCCGCCCCAGGACCAGGTCCAAAATCATTAGAGTAAGTAGAGGGCTGTGCCCAGCTCCTCATACTGTCCCCGTTGTAGCTTGGTTCTGGATTCTGGGGAGAAAGGGGTGAGAGACCATGGGAAAGAAGATTTCAAGGTGTATCTGGGGTGGGGGTGCAGTAGACTGCAGAATGTGGGTCTGGAAGAGAACATGCTTTGGATGGTCCCTGAACCAGTCAGTGCAAAGGTGGAGTTACCTGGCTGCCGTGTGGCAATGGTGGTGAGGGGGCATGGCTTATTCTGGGCCATGGGGTCTGAGTGGGACGGGTGTAGGAGGCTGTGGAGAGGCAGGGAGGGGTGGTGGGCAGCAGCACCATCAGGTAGACTTTTAGCAATGTTCTCAAATAACAGGATTCTGTCTCACTCTCTCTCATTGGTGTCAAGTCATAACCAACTCATAATTGACCCTCTATCTATTGGGATTCAGAGGCTGTAAAGTGCAAAGGAGGAGGCTGACCGTTTTTCTACTACAGAGCTGTTGGTGGATTTGAACCACCAGGAGGTGTGACCTTCGGATTAGCAGAACAATTCCCTATGGACCAGGTCAGCAGATCTCCCTCGTAAATCATATATGACTGTAAAATCCCTTCAAGGAGTCCTGGTGATGCAGCGCTTAAGCGCTTGGCTGCTAACCAAAATGTGGATGGTTTGGATATACCAGGTGTTACAAGGGAGATCTGGCAGCCTGATGGTAAGAAGCCGTGCTGCAATCCCAAAGGCAAGCAGTTCGAATTTACCAGCTGCTCTGCAGGAGAAGGATGGACAATCTCCTCACCTGCGATGAACTGCCTGTGAAAACCCACCAGAGGGTCAGCTATGGTTGATTCCAGCTCCAAAACACAGCAAACAACCCACGGGAGATGATTTGGGTCTGTTGATAGAAAGGGGTATTCCTTGGAAAAGGACATCATGCTGAGAAAGGTCGAAGGTCAGTGAAAGAGAAGACCCTCAACCAGATGGATGGACGCAGTGACTACAGCAATGGGCAGAGTTGATGAGGATGGTGCAGGACAGAACAGGGTTCAAATCTGCTGTTCAGAGGGTCGTTATGAGTCGTGCTCAACGGCACCTAACAACAACAGGAGGGAGAAAAGCTCTGCTCGTGGGAAGATTCAATAGATCAGTTCTATCCTCGAGGTCACTCTGTGTTGGAAATGACTCAGCAGCACACGAGGACAACAATGTCACTTCCGTAATGCTCTTAAGCCACAGATGCATAAATTACAGTATGACTTAAAAGTAGAAAATTTCCTCAATTTAGACACAGAAAAACAGAAGTGGAATACGCGAAGAATGTGGTAAACAACCTTTAAGTTGACTTTGCCACTTCGTGCTACAGTCCAAGAACCCATAACATAGTTAATCTTTGTAAATGAGCCCTGAGACATAAATCCAAACAACCCCTCTAATCTCTAACCTTGAAGTTAGAACATTCGGCTAATTGCTAATCCTGGGGAGAAGACAACATACTAGTCTTTGATGTCACACTGGCCCTTATCATGTGAGGTCAAGATGAGGAATTTTAACATAAGCCTTGACTTTCCACTCACTCAGAGAAGGCAGAACCTTCTAGAGTCTGACAGGCTGAGACTCTGTCTGCTGGCGCCAGTCTTGGACCTTAGCTAGGAAGGGTCTATGTTGACTGTTGGCCATGGTCCAACCTTTCTTCTGGGATCACTTGTTACAGGTAAAAGACTAAAGTCTAAGAAATGGGACCCCAGCCACTGATTCAGCATTGCAATTGTTCTGACTCTCTGGTTCTAAATACTCTGGGGTCACCTTGCATGTCTTTTCATGACTACCTTGCAATACACATAGTGAATGCATTTTTAAGTATTTTAAGTAGGTATTTCTCTATTCAGTCGTCAGACAGGGCAAGGAAACACTGAATGGTTCAAAATTGGGAAGGGGGTACACTAGGGATGTGTTCTATCTCCATACCTTTTCAATCTATATGCAGAGCAAATTATCCAGGAGGCTGGGTTCTATGAGGAGAAATGCAGCATCAGGATTGGAGGAAAACTAATCAACAATCTGCATTATGCAGATGACACAACCCTGCTTGCTTATACTGAGGAGGACCTGAAGTGCTTGCTGCAGAAGGTCAAGGATTACAGCCGACAATATGAATTGAAGCTCAACATCAAGAAAACAAAGATTCTAACCACTGGGCCAATTGGGAGCATTATGATAGTTGGAGAAGAGATTGAGACTGTTAACCGCTTTAGTTTACTTGGCTCCACAATCAGCAGTCAGGAAATGAAAAGACAAATTGCATTGGAAAGTCTGCTGTCAGAGACCACTCCAAAGTACTGAAAAGCAACAATGTCACTCTAGAGACTATGGTGTGCCTTATCCAGGTCATAGTCTTTGCAATTACTTGCTATACATCAGAAAGCTGGGCAATGACTAGGGACGACAGGAGAATTGATGCCTTTGGGCTGTGGTGCTGGAGAAGAGTATTGAATATACCATGGACTGCTAGGAGAGCAAACATGTTTATCCTAGAAAGGGTGAGACCAGTATGCTCCTTGGAGGCAAGGATTCTGAAGCTTCATCTGACACAATTTGGACATGTTGCAAAGTGTGACCTGTCTTTGGAAAGGGACGTCATGCTAGGGAGGGTGGAGGGACAGTGCAAGAGAGGAAAATCCTGGATGAGACGGATTGATTCAGTGACTGGGGCAATGGGGTAGGTGTGTCTGAGACAGTAAGATTGTCACAGGATAGAGCAGGGTTTAGGGCTATTGTACATATGGTTGCTATGAGTTGCAGGTGATGCAATGGCATATAACAACAATGAGAAGATAATTTCTCTATTAATTTTAAAGATAAAATTCTATATTCAAGCATTGCCTCCAGGTAGGGTGAGGGTCAGAAAGGGCTGGAGGAGTTCCTGGAACCTCTTGTCTGGGTCCGTTGTTGTTATGTGGCATCGAGTTGCCTGTGCCTGTGCCTGTGCAGTGTTTCCTTGCTGTGCTCTGACTATTGCTTCCTGGTCTAAGTATAGGTTTCATAGGAGCACAATTAAGTGTTTTGGGATTCCCATTCTTCTCAAAGCTAACCACAATTTATTGCGATCCACACACTCAAATGCCTTTGTATAGTCAATAAAACACAGTCAGACATTCCTCTGGTTGTTGTTGTTGTTATGTGCTGTCAAGTTATATAATAGCCTAGTGTGATGGCTGCTTCTAAACCTAGCCCGCACATCTGGCCGTACTCTGCTGATGTACTTTTGTAGTTATTTTTGGATAATCTTCAGCCGGATCTTGCTTGCATGTGACGTTGGGGATATTGTTCAATAATTTCCACACTTTGTTAGGTCACCCTTTTTTTGGAATGGGAATAAATATAGATCTTTTCCAATCGGTTGGTCAGGTAGTTGTCATCCAAATTTCTTGGCATAACCTAATAAGCACATACAGGACAGCATCTGTTTGCTTAAATATGTCAATCTTCTAAGGGCAGAATGTTAAATGACCAAGGAAGCATCAAAAGAAGATGGAAGGAACACAGAGTCACTATACCAAAAAGAATCGGCTGACACAGAAGAATTTCATGAAACAACATATGATCAAGGGGTAATGGTGATGAAGGAGGAAGTTCAAGCTGCTCTGAAGGAATTGGCAAAAAGCAAGGCCCCAGGAATTGATGGAATACCAGTTATCTGGCCCTAGGGGCTGGTGACTCCTGCCTGAAGTGGGTACAGGGTATGAGGAAAGGCTGTGCAGAGGGAGGCTTTAAGAGTCACAGGCAGGTAGTAATCTATCCTGACCACCAAGGAAGTGGGTGGGTGCCTGCAGAGACCACCCTGATGGGTAAAGAGGTTATGCTAGTTTTCAGTCTCTTGAGAGTCTGCCATTGAGATTAGAGGGGATTAAAATAGGGAGAATCAAGGGGGTCTGTGTGAGACCTGTGACCTCTCCAAAGCCCGTGTTTGCTCCGAGGACCCTGGAGGTTGGAAACAGTCAAGCCAGTCAGTTGACTATGGCCTCAGGATGAACCAAGGAGGTTCCTGCCCATTCACCTGGGCTCAAGTGAGAGACAAGGAGATGCCCAACCAGGACTGGGCAGGTTTACTGGAGGACAATGTCAGGCAAACAGCCTCTTGAGACCAAAACATGAAGAACTAGGTTAGCTTCTAACCACTCACTGTCCACAGGAAATCTGGGCCTTTGAGGTCATGTTCCTGCTCTGGGCTCCTGGGTCTGTCCATGTCCTTGTGCTGGGCACTGGAGCCCAAGATTCCTGTAGATTGTCTGCTGATCTCATGATCTGAACAGAGATCCAGGGAGGTGGGTCTTGGCTGCCCCATCAGCCCCTGCAGACACTTTTCTGGGATAGTCAGCTAGAGAGGAGGAAGGAAGGAAATTTTAGTGTATCTCTTAATTTTCGACAAGGACCTTTCAACAAATGAATGGATAGAGAAGCTGTGGTATAGTCATATAATGGAATACTATGCAGCCATGAAAAACAAGGAACTAAAAAAAATTATACAAAAATTGGTGTCCCTGGAGGACATTATGCTGAGTGAAATATCTCAGTTACAAAAGGACAAATACTGCATAATTCCACTCTTATAAAACAGGATGGACATGGGGGTTGGGGAGAAACTAAGAAAAGAGAGGATAAATAATGAACACTGCATTCAAATAGATGTGGGAAAGAACTGTCTAAAGAAATATATGTTTAGGTATTCTTTGCATGAGAGGTGAACAGCAAAGTGGACTTGAAGGGTGGGGGGGCAGGAGGAAACTGTGCAACAACAAATGTATGGAAATACAATTATTCTGTGAACTTTTGTTAAAATGTCAATGAAAAAAAGTTTTCAACAAGGAGAGGGACTAAGGAATAAGGGGGGACAGTATCCCATCCAAGAGGGGCTGCCCTGCATGGGGCCAGCTGACTCTAATGGAAGCCTCTTCGGACTGGTATGTGCTTTGAGCCCTGGGGGGCAGGGGCTCTGTGACAACTAAGGCTGGGAGGGACACAGTCCAGAGTCCTAGCGAGTTTCCACCTGGACATCTGGAGTGGGGAGGGTAAAAAGCATTGGGTGTTTGGAGCCCATGGTCTCAGTTCACGGTAGGATTTCTAGGTGACTGGCAGGGAGGGACCTGTAAGTGGATTTAAGTGGCACAGGTGCGTAACCTTGAGCAGGTCTAGGTTCAAGAAGCTCTCTGAACCTGTTGCAAGGTCCAGCAGGTGGCTGGTGAGTAAATTGGTCCACAGTCTCCCTCATGGGACAGTTGTGGCTGCTTCCTGGGTGCCATGGGGCCCAGCCTGCCTAAAAGACACAGGGTCACACTTTTCCCTGGAGGCTGTCACTGAGACAACTTGTTGCTTCCTGGAGGAAGGGTGACAAAAGGAGCCATCAGCTTGGGAGGGTGCCAGCAGCAAGAGCACAACCAGGCACCAGTAGAGAGAATCTGCAGGACAGGTTATGGAGTCAAAACAGGAGGGAAAATTGGAATTGAAGCAGAAGGAGGTAGCAGCAGGCACTTTATGGGGCTTGAGGAAGACCATCATCTCTAGGTTCAATGGTATGTGGGGAACTGTGGGAGTCACTCTACAGGAGTGTCAGTGGTAACCATGGTCCATCCAGGATAGGGGCATTGACAGTCACCACGTACAACGTCCCACCCCTACAAGGCTCATCCGTGCTGCCTCTACAACTAGCCTGAATCCTCTGAATCGTGACATCACATTAACCAGAGATCAGACTGTGGTTTAGGATGTAGTATTTTAGGCTGACCAATATCAAAGTCTCATTTTTCTTGGGTCAAAGCAGCTGCTTATTGGCAAATTTGCCAAGCTTCATACTACCCTCAGAGCTTTCAAAGACTACAGGAAACACCAGGATCACTAGTTCAGGGACTTAGTAGATTTTTAAACCTTAAATTGACTGTTTCTGAAATAATTAGCAAACCTGTGCATGAAATTTAAAAAATGACATTTCTGAAGATTATGTTGGACATCCGTTTGTTTTCCACGGTGGCTGACCTCCAAACTGCTCTGGCAGTTTAAACCGGGCTGTGACAGGGAGAGATCTGGAATGACCCTGGTCTGACTCCTGACTCTGCTGCTGGCTACATGGTCCTGTTGGCTTCTAGAAGCACCCTTCTTCTCTGAAAAACGGAGAGGTGGAGGCACTGGCTTCCCAGGTTGTTCTGAGGTACACACCAGGTATTGCAGTTAAGAATGGCTAGCATGTCACCTGGGATCCTGCTGTTACTGGCAACCCTTGGGAACCTTAAGGTAGAAACCCATCTGTTCCCAATTCTGGATCAGTTCCACAAACACTTGTCGGACAGGCTAGTATGTGCACGGGGAACATGTGCTTGGACTCTAAGATGATCAGCAGAGAGCTCACGCTGCCTTATAACCAGACCTATTAGTCTGCTGTGTCAAGGTGGGAGAAGCATCTGTTGTCAGGGATTATAAGACTTGCCACACCTCCTACTCTCTGCCAAGTAACTCCTTTACCATCCAGAGTTTTAACCTGAGCCCTGACAAGAAAAGGGAGTTCCAGATAGTCTTTGGCTTTTAAACAAAAATAACCCAAGCCTGATCTTATGCTCATGGCCTGAGTATGCCAAAGAATGGGTGAAAAAATGCCAATCTGAACATTGCCATTCCCCTCTCTGATTCACATGGCTGAATAACATCCTTGCATCTTTTGTCTACAAGGGGGAAATCTGCCTCAAGGTAGGAACCAAAAGCCTGGGGCAGGAGCACAGCCCAGGTCACCCAGAGGCTAAATCTCAATCAAAGCCTGCAATAGAACACACAGTGGATACACGCCACAGGAGGCCGAGAGGAGCCCGAGGTCTCATCACTCCCGGAGCCACTTTATTTTGCTTTTGCAATGACCATAGCCTTCACTTTTCACATTTAATTTAGAAAATAAATAAGTAAAAAAAGGAAACAGAGCGCTGGAATCCAGAGCTTCTGGGGATGTTGGTATGTGTGAGACGGTCAGTCAGGCAGAGCCAGTGAACATGCTCTGTCCCCCAAGGGCCTGCCAGCAAATCCTGTTTTCTTAAGACAGAACTTGGGAGACTTCATCAACACTTTCCAGAGTTTAGATTCTTGGAATTGGGGCCCAGAATCCAACGAGAAACACGCGCCCCGTGTGATCAACGCAGGTCTCGTCAGTCCATGTTCCACCAAAAAAGAGCCTTAAAAGGAATCTTCTCTGAAAGAGACAATGGGCATGATTTATGTGTAAACTTAAAAGAGAAATGGAGAGTTTTTGAATTCCTTCAAGTTTAAACACACGCGCGCCAGTGAGGCCTACAATTCAAGTTTTAAAAACAGATTAATCCATAAATTCTAAGTCGTGATATAAAAAGTCTTTTCTTAAATAATTTAAAAACCATGGAGACCCTCACACGCCCAATTTAAACTCTTATCTACACAAATTTACAATATTTATAAATACATCACAGGCAGATATTGAATTGTATTTATAACAAATTCACTCTCAGGAGACACACAGACTAAACTACCATTAAAGTGAATTCGTAGGAAACAGAATCAACTCTTAAGATTTATACGTGACAGGTCATTCCAATGAAACAATGATCATTTTAGCAAAGACCCTTCGGGCTGCTGAGAAGGCAAGGCAGTAGGTCTGCTTCCAGCACCCTGTGCTGTCAGAGGTGGTTTCTTACGCAGACGGGGAGTGAAATGGGTAAATGACTGAGTCCCCACTCCTGGACAATCTATTCTTTTGATTTAGGTTCTATAGGGTCTGCCAGCTCGAGCCTCAGGTTCCCCTTGCTAACAGGACACATTCACACCCAAAGCCAGGCATGCTGTGGTCCTGGTTTTGAGGAGCTGAAATCAGGGGTAGTGGACATGGAATGAAGGCCCTTAAGTTGCCCAGGCTGGGAATATGATACTATGAGGTGAGAACGTATGACCACTGAGAGGCACTGTCCCTGGCACCTGTCTCAGAGTACAGGTGTCCTTCACAGATGCTTGGCATTTGTCTGGAAGTTTCCAGATGACCCTTGAGCCCTAGGCTTATCCCGGAAAACCAGCAGAATCTGTTAGCTTCTCCAGTAAAAAGCATGAGGCAGCCACTGGAGTGAGTGCCTGTGGAGCTTTCTTAAATCCCCTGTCTTGAGGGCTGTAACCTTCGGAGGGAGCTCGTCCAGTGGCGACTCTTATCCAGCACCACTACGCAGTTGTCGTTTGGTGGCCGCAGGTGGCTCAAGGGATGCCCTCCTTCCTCTGACAGCACTGTGACGGCGGCGCTGACCAATCGTAGATGTAGGAAAGGCGCAGCCGGACCTCCTCCTTGCACAGGCGACCCTCTCGTGTCAGCATCTGGTGTTTCTCCAGCATGTCCTCCAGGCTCTGCTTATGTGTCACCAAGTACTGGTTGCTGCAGCCTCGAGATTTGTATTCGGTGTCGAAGCGTGGATCGTGCTCGCGCTGCACGTCCACGGGGGCCAGCCAGGCGCCCAGTGACACGTCCTCACTGTGCCACGCGTGCAAGTAATCGCGACTGAGGCGCAGGTAGTGCACCAGGTCGGCAGAGAGTACGTAGCCGCCACCCAGCGCATAGGGCAGGTAGTAGTCGCAGAGCTGCCAGGCGCCCTCCCGCCACCGGCCACCTGGCTTGACGCGACTGCGGCCCGAGAAGAAACCCCAGTAGAGGCGGCGGCGGCGTGGTGGGTCGCGTGCGCGCAGCTCGGCCACCAGTGCGTCCAGGCGCGCGAATGAGTCGTCGTCCGCCTTGAGCACGAACTCGAAGGCCACGTGCTCATCGAGCCAGGTCAGCATGGCCAGCACTTTGGCCGTCAGGTTCTCGTAGGAGTCGCGCAATGCGGGCAGCAGCAGGAGGTCGCCGTGCCGCGCCTGCTCGCGTTCCAGAGCGCGCAGCTCGTCGGAGCCCAGCCCGGCTGTGCCCACGGCGAAGCGCGCCCACACGTCGCCCGGACCACCGCGCCGCGCAGCCGCCAGCCACGTGCTGCGGACGATGCTGCGCCGCTCGGCCGCCCGGGGCGCGCTGGCCACCAGTACCGCCAGGAAGGCAGAGGAGGGGGCGGCACGAGCGGCGACCCCGGCTGGTGGTGGAGGGCGGCCTGGCCGCGGGCCTTCAGCCGCACAGCGTGCCAGGTAGAACAGAGTGGCGCCGCAGAGTGCCAGGCACCCCAGGCCCAGGGCCGTCCGGTGCCGCCACGCCCGTCGCAGCAGCTTCATGGTGCCCGCGGCGGGGCCGGCGGCGGCGGCGGCCGCGACTGCGCAAGCGCGGGCTCTGTAGTCGGCGCGCGTGCGCACGTTGCTCTTCAATGGCGTTGTGCAGCCGCGGCCCCCGGACACCGAACTAGCGGAGGCAGCCGTGCGGAGCTCGAGCAGTGGCAGCCTTTATTCCTAGCGGTGACAGCAGAAGGCTTCGAGTCCCAGGCGGTGCATTCGGTATCCGGTGAGCTAGCGAGGACCGGAGCCGGCCCGGACGTCACGTTACCTTGTACTCCCTTCTCACTGGTCGAACTGGGAGTTATTGCGGTACCACTTCCGCCCGGAGGAAAGATGGTGGCGCCCGCGTCTTCTCAATGACCTGTCGCCTCCCTGCAGCCAGCTCCCCGCCTCTTCCCGGAAGAAAGATGGCAGCGGCCTGAGCTGAATCCAGTTAGAGGCGTCACGGGCGCTCGCGGCTCCACAATTCGGATCTTGGGCAAGGACCGGGAGGCTGGTGAGTGAGGAGGATCCCTGAGACGCGCCGCCGCGCTATTTGAACGGCAAGTGGGGACTTAGAGCCGCAGGTCAAGGCGGCCGCGCTCTCCGGTCGCCCTGCCCTGGGTGTCATCATCCGTTTCGGCCCGTCAGCCTGTCGGGGCAGCAGAGGTTGGCGAGGGACAGCGGTGTTCAGCCCTTGCGTAACGCCCACTAGCCACTTTGCAGCCGGGAAACTGCTGTCACTTGCTCGTTGTGGGAGCGTCATCCTCTCCATGCCCGGTCCCTGGACCGTGGTCTCCAGGTCACCGTGGGCACAGGCGACAGGAAGGGCGTGTGGGCCTCCTTCCAGCGTTGACCAGGCCGAGCTGAAGACGCCCTACGAAAGACAGTTGTCACACTGCCCTCCCTGGGAGGATTTTCTCTGGTCTTGGCGGCCCCACTCTGCAGAGGAGCGCCTGGCCTTGACTCTTAGTCACTCTGCCTAGGTCAGGTGTTCGCTTCCCCCCTGCTGCAGCATCTGACATTCTTTGTCAAGATCTGCTCATGCCACAGGGATACTTAGGTCAAGGCAGAATGCCCACCGTAGCAGCTTGATGTGCTTCATCTGTAAAATTTGGGCAGTCACCCGTAACTAGGAGGGTCCAGTAAATAGTAGAAGTTACAGACATGAGTATCTAAGGACCTCTGGTAGCTTAGTGGTAAGGAGTTGTACTGCCAGTCTAAAGGCGCACAGAGTTTTAACCCATCAGCTGCTCCTTCAGAAAAAGCTGAATCTCCCCCCCCTGTGCAATTTACATTTTCTGAAAACCCACCCGAGGGTCAGCTATGAGTCGGTTCTGACTTGAGGGCGTATATAACAATGAATAGCTGGTTCCGTTAGTGGCAGTTGTTATTAACACGGTATTAAAACTATAAAGGTTTCTAATGTGTGTATGACTATTTAAGTGAAGAAATACTCAGATTTTATTAGAATTTGAACCCCTGGGTGGTGAAGAAACATTGAGGCCTCTGAAGCTAGAAATCTCAGGCTGAGGTTTCTAACTTCCATTCATTTCTTTTTCAGCTTTTCCTAAGTTCTGAGGGTCCTGTTCCGTGCGTTCTGGGGTCCAGTGACTCTGTGGCACAGGACAGAATGCCATCAGGTCCTGTACTGTCCTAACACTCTGCTTGAGCCCATAGTTACAGCCACTGTGTTATCTCATTGTGGGTCTTCCTCAGTTTCACAGACCCTCTCCTTTACCAGACAAGATACGAAGTCTACCAGGGACCGATCCCTCCTGATAACATGTCCAATGTATGTGAGACAAAAACTTGTCATCTCTACTTCATACTGATTCTTGTTACCTTGTACCACTGAGTCAAAACCGACTCATAGTTGACCCTCCAGTGGTTTTCAGAGGCCGTAAATCACACAGGAAGAGACAGCCCATCCTCCCACAGACCAGCTGGTGGATTTGAACTGTATGCCTTTGGCTTGGCAGCGTGGCTCCATACCATTAAGCTTCCAGAGCGCCGTACCTCCGAAGTTGTCAGAAGTTTGTTGATGATTCAGTAGGAACTGAGTAGTCCTGGTGGCATAGTGGTTAAAACACTCACCTGCTAGCTGAAAGGTGACAGGGGTCACAGAGGGCCACGACAGATATACTCAGAGAGTGGTCAGCGGCTGTAGCCCAGACAGTGCAGAGAAGCTCTGGTGAGAGGTGTGCAGGGCAGAGGTCGGGCAGGGGAGGGATTCTCTGGTGGGCAAAGAGCAACTCCTGGAAAAGGCACACAAGCTGCCCTTGTAGATGGACACGTGGGAGTGCAAGATCCATTGTTGTGTTTGGGTTGAGAAGCTGACTGATGGGCAGAAGGGACAGCACTCCAGGGAGAGGGGGACATCAGGGAAGCAGACGTTGGTGTTTGCCTGCGACTTGGAGACTAGAGAGCTCTGCTAGTGGTAGTAGGACTGTGTGTGCACAGGCCAGACGGGGCGGGAAGGCCTGTAGTCACTGGCCAGAGGGACAAGCAGTGACTCTTTTTCCCCAGCAGCCAATGGGTTGCTGAGACTGTGATTTCAGGGAAGATAGAATCCCTGAGGGAGGTGGAGCCCAGGTCAAGTTCATGAAGGACTCACAATTGGAAATGGCACGTTGTGTCTGGTTATGAGGCCTGGCTTCCTGGACTTAGGACTCTGGACACAACAGTGGAGTCAGCCTCCTTGGCAGCCCTGGCTGTGTACCTGCATAAACATTGTGTGTGGACACAAGGCTGTTGCAACAGGTGTAGGGGACCACGGGAGCATGGAGCCTCACCCTTATCTGAACATGACTTTCATGAATCCTGACCGAAGGGTGCCGGCCAGCTGGAGATGAACCAGCCTGTGGGTTCCTCTGAGGAAGTGGGCAGGCCCTTGAGGTGCAAAGGCCCTTTGAGCCAGCAGCTGTTACATACGTAGGAGAGACATGCTGTGTCTGGGGTTGAGGACTTAGTACTTCTGTCACTGAAGCTCACTTTTTTAGTGGGTAGGGTTTTTGCTGAGTCTGCATTGGACACTCCTTACTGGCCCTACTCTCACCTTAGCCTCTGGACCCACTGTACCCTCAGGGACCTTTTTCCCATAGCAGCTGAAGGAGTGCAAAAGCCTGGGAGGTGGGGCACTGAGAATTGGTTGCCTCTGATCTTTGCTGTGACTCCTTCCCGTGTACTTCCTCCTCTGCAGACTCTGCTCACGTCTTCGGGCTGTCCTGGTACTGCCCCAGCCCACAGTGATGGCCTCTCCCTGCACTGAAGCCCTGCGCTGCCTCTGGCTCCTGAGTGTGCTGCTCCTGACCAGTGTGTCTGCACGACCCGCCAACCACTCGGCCGTCCGGGAGAGAGCAGCCAACAGGGATGAGAACGAGATCCTGCCCCCAGACCACCTGAACGGGGTGAAGATGGAGATGGATGGGCATCTCAATAAGGAGTTCCACCAGGAGGTCTTCCTAGGCAAGGCCCGGGAGGAGTTTGATGAGGACTCAGAGCCTCGAAGGAGTCGGAGGAAGCTTATGGTCATCTTCTCCAAGTAGGGGTGTATGGCGTGTGGGGCTGAGGGAGTGGGTGGCCTTTGGGTCTTTTGGCAGTAGGAAGGACACACTCAGAATCAGTTTCCAGTTTCTTTCCTTGCCCGTAGCCTCCTCCATAAGTCTAAGTTTGGAGCCTGGGTCAGGAGGCCTGGTTCACCATCCAGTCTGACTCAGTCTCCAAGGGGAACCTGGGCACCAATCAGTTCTCCCCCATTCCTGTGTTCTCACTCAGGTCCTTCACAGCCAGCTCACAGATGGGCAGAGTCTAGACAGAGTTAGGGAAGGGGGAGCAGGCCAGGGGGCAGTGGCCGAACAGGACTGAGTAGAGGTCAGGAAGGTCAGAGGATTGGTCCTAGAGGAGAGACAGTGCACAGTTTTTAAAAAAAATATAATGAGAAGTTTCAAATTTCTCAAATGTTTTGACATTTTTTGTAGGCTTTTATATCTTACTCTTTCTTTAAAAATTTATTTATTTATTTATTTTTCATTTCAATGAACATCTACAGAGTATATCTTACTCTTATGAGTTTATTTCACCAAGGTGAATCCTATCTCTTGAAACCATCCTAGTTCTTAAATATTAGGCCTTGCTTCATTATTGACTCTCTACAAATTGTTTGGTCTGCTTTAAGTTCATCGCCAGCAAAATAACAGGAGTAGTTACAAAGCTTTTAGGTGATATATTTCCGAGTACCTTGGAAAGGGTGAGCAGGACACAGATAAGAAGTTGTGTGTACTTCTGAATATTGCAGGGCAATCTACCCATGGTCAAGGTTATAGTAAGTATCATTATTATTTTTTTTTAAATTTTATTATTTTCTGTGTGTGTGTACCGTCAAATTGGATCTGACTGGTACAGGAGGAGATGGCCCCTCCTTCTCCAGCAGAGCATCTGGTGGATTCGAACCTCATATCTCTGGGATTGCAGTGCAGCTTCTTGCCACTAGGCCACCAGAGCTCCCCTAAGTATTATAAAGGAAGTTTTTCTTCCTCAGTTAAGGAAGAAGTACAAAAGAATCTTTAAATAATGGTTGATCTCAGATCTCGTTTTCTTCATTCTGCATTGTTTTCCATATAAGACACACAGTCTGCTCTTCTGAGGATTTATTGATTATGTAGTGTCTGAAGAGAAGGCTACAAAGAATCCTGGCCAAGATTTGAGAACTCATGCTTTGGTTTTCAGTCTTCTAGTGGCTGCAGGGCTGAAGTGTGTCCATGTATTTGTCTATACATGCCATTGGCCCCAAGCTCCCCCTGTGTGTCAGAAGCATCTGTGTCCTGAGGACAGATACAGAGATGATAAATAATTCATGGTAGTACTTTCAGTCTACCTAGTGAGTCTTTTTTCTGGAGTCTTAACAGGATGACTAGACCGCAAACTGCAGTACTGAGGCTGAAAACCATCTGTGCAGTAACCTCAGTCTTGAGCTGTATCCCAGTTTCATAGGCATCTGAGCTGTCCAGTACACAGTCCCCCACCCGGATCAGTCCTGCCCCAGAGAGCATGTGGCAGCTCTAGCAGTTAGTAACCAGGCCCTGCACTGGGGAGATGGGCACCATGGGCATGGACAGGGGCGCACACTGGGGTGCGGGACTGATGGGTGTCGTGATCTTCAGAGGCTGGGACGTGGAGGACTCCAGGTTCTGGAATTCGGCTTCAGCTAGAGGAGTGTGCTGTTAAGTACCTGCGCACTATCTTGAGGGGAGGCCACTCGAGGATGAGGAAAGGGCCTCCTGTGGGATGCCTCCTTCCTGTGGGATGCCTGACTTGTGGATCAGACCGAAATCTAGTTGGTTGGTTCACATGACGTACAGTACATACAGCTCATGGGCTGGGCCAGAGCTGCCTCCTCAGTCCCTCCAGAGCACCTGTGAGCTCTGAAGCCACCTTTACTCTGGGCTTGTGGACGCAGACTTCCCGTGCCAGGCACGGAGCTGAGGGGACCATCAGTCTCTCCTGTTAAAAAACACATTCAGCTACGCACCAGGAGACTGCCGGAGCTGGTTGTGTGAAGTGTGTTCTCAGTGCCTTCTGTATTCAAGGTCTATTGTCACGGCTTTTACAAGACATGTGACTCCCTAAACATTCCTTACTACTACCAATTTACAGTATGAGAAATGGGTGAAAAATTTCATCTCTTGTTTTAACAGTCACGTATGTACTTTTCCATTTTTTTGTTTCCTTTTATATGAATGCTCTTTGGGAGAGGAGCAGCTGCCTAGGTGGTCTCTGCTGTCCTTATGTGGTCGATTTTGGTCTCTCAAGTGTTTGCGGTAGATTCCAAGAAGTGAGGCCGCAGAGCCAGGAGCCTCAAGGTGCTGTTGCTGCCGAGAGTCTCAGCTTGGTCACCATTCTCGATGCTGTCAGCCCCTAGCGAGGACCACTGACCCCTCCTCTGTGTCAGAAACTATTTGTCGTTTAGCTTGGTTTGTAGAATGTTCTTTCTTTCTAGAAAATTGTAATTTTTATGTAATTAGAGCAGTTAGTCTTTTTCCTTTCTCTCTTTGACCCGACGTCTTTGTTTCTAACCTCCTCCTTCCCTTTCTTCTAGCACATTTTTTTAATAAAATTTTATTTTAATTGTGATTTTAATGAATGTTTACAGAGAAGTTAGATTTTCATCCATTCATTCATTATTATATATTTTACCTCTCTTTCCCTTCTCCCTCCCTCCCCCAGTTTACTCTTTTCTGTTTAATATTCATTCGTTGTTGCCCTTCTAGCACTTTTGTGTACTCTTGTCGTCTTTGGGTTTTTGGTCTGGCATCAGCACCTGTGCAGAGGAGGCATCTCCTTCCTCCTTTGGGCTCCCTCCTACCATTGCCTCTGGCTGGTGCAGTCGTGTTCACATGGCCATAACTCCTGGCAGCCTGGGGACCTGGGGGCCCGGTTCTGTCCAAACAGGCGTAGTAGGTCTAGTGACTGGTAGGGATGGGAGCTGATGCAGAAGGGCCCCTGGGATTGAGGGCAGCAAGGTGAGATGGGGTTGGTGCAGTTTTGGGAGCCCCATTCCGTGCTCTGCAGCTAGTGGCCCCATCTGTAAGGTGAGCATGGTGAGATCTGGCCTGCCGTGCACACATCTTCCTTGCATGGGCTGAACATCGAAAGGGTGATGTGTCTGACCTCTGCTCCATTATGGTGCCTCTCACTGTAAGTGGTGAATGGAGGAAGGGGCGTGGAGTCAGGATGGCTAGGCCAGTTACCCAGGGCCCTAGGTATGCCTTGAACAGAATGGTGGTGTTTGCACAGAATGGTGGTGTTTTCTGATGCGGTGGGGCGGGAAGGATTATGTACATATTAGGTACATTACGTGCCTGAACAAACAAGAGGATGGTAGGGGTGCAAGGCGAGTCTCAATTCCAGGGCCTGCTTGGGTGAAAACAGTGTGGGGAGGGTAGAGATGGGCTGGAGGGATCATTTTGGAGAACAGATGAGAAAGGACCACACCCCCATCCAGTCCAGTTGAGACATCTGGGAGAAGAGCCAGGGAGAGGGTGCTGGGGATCACAGTAAGGACAGGTGCTCTGATGCCCATTCCCTCCATGGATGCTCGGTGCAGGCATTTCCACGGGAAACCATTTGCTTTTCCTGACTTCTGGTGGCAGTGTTGGCAGGGAGTGTGGGCGCAGGACCCTTGGTGGTTTTGTTACCACGTTTGTAGAAACCAGAGTGGCCACCAGGGGGCAGAGCTGCCTCTTCTAGGCTTTTGGGAACAGAGGCTGCGGCTCTTTATGGAGCTGCTGGGGCAGCAGGACTGCCTGTGTGGATGCTCAGTGTTCTCACCCACCGGGCTCCTCAGCATCACACACCAGCCCTGGGTGAGGCTGCTTGTGATCAGGGGCAAAAGGAGGCTGACAGGAAAGGGCTCTGCCCCAGGGTGTTAAAGAGTTCAGGTGTATGTATGTGGGGAGATAACCTGGGCTTGAGGAGGGAGCTTTCTCTAAGGAGAGTCTCACCAAGGTCCCCTGCCCGCTCAGGGCTTCCCTGGGTGCCCAGATGTGCACATTTGCCTTGTATCTGGGGAACACAGTGGGTTTGGGCAGGACTAGAGGGTGGGGTTTGGGCAGGACTAGAGGGTCGGATCCGCCCACACCAGAGTGTCCTCCCAACGCCCCTCCTGTTGCTGGGGTACCCTATTCCAGGCTAGAAGCCATGTAGGGGCACAAAGAGTGTGGAGAGGGCTTTGCTGGGAGACTTCATTCATTTCTCTGCCTTTAACCTGGAAGCGTTCGGGTTTGTGGGGAGGCGAGGTTAGTTGGATGGGCTAGTGGGACTAGACGGGGATAATGGTGCTGAGGCGTTAGTTGGAGCAGGTCTGGGAGCGAGACTAGCAGAAGGGTGGGTCCGGGGCAGGGTTGGCCTGTGAATCTTGGGAAAGGGGATGCGTGATAGAGGGATGAATCCATGCCAAGTCTGGTGCAGAGGTTTGGGTCTGGGTGGGCTTAGTGGAAGGACAGGTTAGTGATGGGAGCTGTGCCCATTCTCCCAACTCCTGGTTGCCTCCTTTGCTAACTCTAGAGTTCAGCATAGACTGAATGCCCCGTATAACCTCGCACAGAGTCACAGGACATTTGTCAGATAGAGAAGATGACTGTATGGGTCACTGTCAGTTTCATTCCAGTTTTACTCAGGTTCAGACTTCTCCACTGATGCCTCTTCCTGCCCCAAGTCCCATTCTGGAGCTTGCATTCAGTCTCAGGCCCCCTCCTGGAGCCCCTGCGTTCAGCTTCAGGCCTTTTAAGACTCCTCTGCCCAGCAGGCTCTCACACTGTCCTTGTTTCACTTGTACAACTCCATGCTTGGTGGTGTCCTCAGCTGGTTCTGTCTGTCATGTTTCCTCTTGACGAGACTGGGGCTACCGGTTCTGGAGATGGGAGCTGCCCTCTCACCATGCAGTATCAGGGTTCAGGGCATCAACACACATATCACTGATGTGGCTACCTTTGGTCACTTGGTTAAGGTCATGTCTGCCACACTATCAAGTTACCTCCCCTAATCTAGGACGAGAGTTACTGATCTCCCCAGCCTGGGAAGGCAGGAGTTAAAAGCCTCCCCCCCCCCACCCCGTGGGTGGGTGGGACTTCATCTGTGTTGTTTGTAATTTTTTTTTTCTTTCCATTTGACGTAAATGAGAAAGTAAATAAACAGGTGGATTGTGATATCTACGTGTGCTTTGGTTTATAACCCACCTAACTTACCACATTGTTCTTGATGCTCCAGCAGTGGCCACTGGGGACTTTTTCAGGTTGACTCCTCTGTCCTTTGACAAGCTCCTTCTTCTCGACCCCTGGGATTTCTGCACCTTCTCATGCTTCGAGATACTCCAGGCCTTGACTCTGCCTGTTGTCCTGACCCCAACACCAGTCTTTTCCCCGAGAAGCCTGTGGTCAGGCAGCAAGATCTGGATGCTGATCTGCTCTCTGCTTCAAACGTGCTGTGTTCCTAGGCTCTCTGGGTGGAAGAGCTGATGCCCCACCTGACCACCACTTGTCACTGTGTCTGTGTATGGTGGGTGAGGGCCATCATCTGAGCCTCTTCACAAGAGGTAGAGAAAATCACCATCCTTAGCCCACTGCAGGGTGTTCCGTGGCAGAGGTCAGACAGCTGCCCAGCCTCCAACCTTGTTACTAATTCTGACACCAGCTGCCCCTCCCACTGCGCAGTCTTGGGGCCAGCTCATTGCAGTGGCCACACAGAACTCACAGACCAGAAGCACAGTTATGGGAAGTAGATGTCATCTCACATGCTGTGACTGTGTTACCAGGTGGGGTCAGTCCCTGGAGGACGTCATAATACTTGGAAATGTAGAGGGTCAGTGAAAAAGAGGAAGATCCTTCGTGAAATGAATTGGCACAGTGATTGCAACACTAGGTTTCAGGGTGGCAGAGGTTGTGACGGTGGAACCAGCTGTCTGTTGTACAAGGAGCCGCTTGAGTCAGGGCTCACTGGAGTGGACTTGAAGGCGCTTTAAAACAGGCTGCAGTTCAGGAACGTTCAGGATACAGTTGTTTCAGCAGAACAGCCTCCGCTTCCGCTGTGCCTGAAGACAGAGGCCGCTGCCCTGCTCAGACAAGCATTACATAGCTCGCTCTTTCTTTCTTTCTTTATTTAAAATTTAAAATTTTTTTTAATTGATTTGCTTGCAGTCTTTCCTACACATTGTGTTTTTTGTAATATTTTATTTACATGTTAACATGTTACATTCATATACATTGTATTTTATAAGAGTAATTGTTATTGATCAAATTTTTTATTATCCCATCTTTTCAAGTCTCCATTGAATCTTTCCTGGTTCTTCAATACCCACTTTTCCACTAACCTAGTGATGTCCCTCCTTCCCATTTTCCTATCGCCTTCTGCCTTTCATCTTCTCCTTTTGAATGTTTATACACATGTTGCTCAATTACCTTTCTGTTTTTACAAGAATGGTCTTATGTAGTGTCTGCACTTAGGTGACTGAGTTATTTCACTGAGCATAATGTTCTCTAGACTCTCCCATGTTCTATTTTATGAGATTGTTGTTCCTTAGTGCTGCATAGTATTCCATTCTGTGAATGTACCATAGTTTCTCAATCCACTCATTTGTTGATAGGCATTTGGGCTGGTTCTATTTCCTGGCTATTGTGAATAATGCTGCCAGGAACATAGGTGTATATGTCTCCATTCATGTCTCAGTCCTGATTTCCTCAGTGTATATTCCTAGCAGTGGGATGGCTGGATCATAAGGGATTTCTATGTTGAGCTTTTTGAGGAAACGTGCAACTGCCTTCGAGGGTGGTTGTACTATTTTACAATCTCGCCAGAGGTGCATGAGAGTTCCAGTCTTTCTGCATCCTCTCCAGCATTTAGTGGTTGCTGTTCTATTAAACTTTGTACTGCTACTGGGGTGAGATGGTATCTTATTATGTTTTGATTTGCATCTCTCTGGTTGCCAGTGATTTTGAGCATTTCTTCATGTGTCTGTTTCTGTTGGCCATCCTAACATCATCCTCTGTAAAAAGTTTTTTCCATGTCTTTTATCAGTATTTTAATTGGGTCGTCAGTCTTTTTCATGTAGAAATCCTGTATAGTATTCTGTAAAGTTCAGTTATGAGGCCTTGGTCTGAGATGTCACTGCAATTATTTTTTCCCCAGTCTATAGGCTTTCTTTTAACCTTACTGGAAGAAGTTTTTGATAATACACAGGAACTTAATTTTTAGAGGTCCCATTTGTCACATTCGTCCTCCACAAAGCTCTTTTAAACTCTCTGGATATAACACAGCACCCTTCTGCCCTGATTTCATGCTACTCTACTCTAGCTCCATGGATGGGCCCAGCAGTATCCCCATTCCACAGCAGGCCTCACACTGCAAGAGGCTCTGCCTTCTCCAGTCTGTGGGCCAGGAAGCCCACTGCTCTATTTTGTACCAATCTTGTCCAGTCTTGTGCCACTTCCTCTGCCATCCCTTCTTACCAGCTCTCTGGTGTTATAACTCTCTCTCTTGGATCAAGAGATTACCTGGCACAGGGTTCATGAGTCCGAAGGAAGCACTCTGCTCCTAGCTCTTCTTTCTTGATGATTCTGAGATATCTTCCTCCTTGTCTGCTTGTAGAATAGCTCATTTTAACTCTAGTAGGACGGGAAAACTGACCAGTCTCCACATTCGGATTTCATACACCTTGTTTGCATGGTCCCTTCACCATCCCACAAGAATGTCATATGCTCTATCTATGTGTCCCCATGGTGAGCCACGGCATGTCGCATTCATATAGGAGTCCTGGTGGTGGTGTGCGCAGTGTGCCAGGCTGCTTGCTACCTGAAAGACAGTTCAACTCCACAGGACGTGAGGGAGAAAGATGGACATTCCCTTTCCATGAGGTGTCAGCCTCTGAAACCCAACAGAGAGTCCATACTGGTGCAACAGCAGTGGCTTCAGGCTTTTTGGGCCCAGTTACTTGGTGAGAGTTACAAAGACAGTAGCTGGAAGGGCTGTACCAAGTAGTTAATTCACCACAGAGTGCTAGCTCACAGCTTGCACTGCTGTCTCGGGGTCCACACCTCTGGTTCCCTCTTATTCCTCAGCTTTCTGCACTTTGTAGCTTTTCTTCTAGTGTGAGCCCTTGGGCATTTTCAGGGGAAGACTTCAGGAGACAGGTTCTGCTGTGTGGTGTTTGTTACTGACGTCACTGAGAGACCTCTCCCCCCTGTGCTTTGCTCTCGAGGGCATAGGGTGCTATTGGGGGGGCTTGAGGGATCTAGTGCCACGTTGGGTCAAGAGGCTGCTTGGTGTGGGGGCATTGTTCTTGGACGGGGTTACTACTGTGTGTTCAAGGAGCCCTGGGTGGTGTGTTCAGTGTGAAGACGAGGGTTCTGGGACATTGAGGGTTGTGAATGTCTGGGCGCTCTCCCTGATGGAGGATGACCCTGTGGGCTGCGAGCTTCCCAGCTTGGGCTGGCCAGGGTCTGCCTCTGGACCGTGTCCTCCTGAGTGCTGATGTAGGTCCCCTGAGTCCTCCAAATCTTGTAAGTTTACATGTGTCTGAGGGGCTTTGTGGGGTCACATGTCTCTTCTAACCCCTGTGAATCCATATGTACTTGAAGGGCTTTGTGGGGTCAGGTGTCAGCACTGAGTAAGATAAACGGGAACATGATATGGAAGTAGCAGTTGGGTGACTGCCATCTATGGGAGGCTGGGGGGATGACAGTCTGCCCATTTTCTAGTGTTTGTGTGGGCCTGTTTGCCAGCTGTTTGGAGACCGGCAAGGAAGGCCTACAGCAGTCCACAGACCACACTGCTCTCTTGTCCTGATCCCTCCTGTCCCCCGCCTCCCATTTCACACCTGGCAGCCGGCCGAGGCTGATGCGTGTGCCCCTTCTGCAGGGTGGATGTGAATGCTGACCGCAGGATCAGTGCCAAGGAGATGCAGCACTGGATCATGGAGAAGACGGCCGAGCACTTCCAGGAGGCTGTCCGGGAGAACAGGCTGCACTTCCGCGCCGTGGATCCCGACGGCGATGGTATGGGGCTCGGGTGGCTCCTGGGGACGCCTGGTTTCACTGCACCTGATCCTGACACTGAGGAGAGTACTGTGAACCAGGGCACACCTTAACCTGGGGTGGGGCATCTCCTGACCGGGTGAGGTCGGGGCCTCGCTGGGGGAGAGGGCTGCAGTCTTCATTTGTTGTAAAGTCCGAGTTCACTTCACTGGGTCTCCTAGCAAGCTTGTTCCCTTTAGAGAAGGAAGGCTCTGGCTTCAAAAGCTGCACCTCAGCCTCCTGACCTGGGTGCTTCCTCGGCAGGCCGTGTGTCGTGGGACGAGTACCGGGTGAAATTTCTGGCAAGCAAAGGCCACAATGAGCAGGAAGTTGCCGAGAGGATAAAGAACAACGAGGACCTGAAGGTGGACGAAGAGAGTGAGTCCGTGACTTGGTGCTGCTCTGCAGGGCTTCCCTCTGGATAGATGTGCCCATGGCCAGACACCTGGGCAGAGCTTCCAGCGATGGAGGGCAGGCTGCAGACAAGCCCTCCTGAAGCCCTCCTGTACACGCGCGCACACACACACGCACACACGCACGCACGTGCATGTGCACACACATACATGTGCTCGTCTGGAGTAGTAGTGTCAGGCTGTGGTGAGACCGGTGACAGATTGAGGTCGGGGCTTGGTGACTTGGGCTGTTGCGCATGGATCTTGGATTGATGCCGCAGACTCTCTCCACAGAGAAGCTCACAGTGTGGGCATGCTCGGTGGCCCAGCTCGGTGTTGGGGTGGGCCAGCTGGGCTGCACTTGGAGGTCAGTGGTCTCTTAGCCTCTGTAGCCCCTCAGCAGTAGGAGCAGCCTGCAGAGCCCTGGGTGCTGGAAGCTCTGATTGGGCAGGGGAGAGAATGAGGAGGGGTCTGGGAGGAGGGGGAGGGGCTGCTGCTGAACTTGAGCTTCTAGGGAAGAGGAGATGGAAGATGCTATAAGCAGTCAAGTTAGGAAAGTGCTGATAGGGGCTGACCTGCAGCAGGCAGACTGTGGGGAGGATGAGAAAGGCCCAGCATCCTGGGCCCTAACAGGGTGGAGAGTCTGAAAGGACCTGGAACTGTGTCCTGTGGCCTGTGACTCATGGAGGCTAATGTCTGATGGCTGTTCTGGGGGTGCCTGGTTCATCCACCGTCTGTCTGCCCCAGCAGAGGCCCATGGATCGGGGCCCTGGCTTCACTGCTTCAGAGGTGTCACCCTGTGAGATCAAGACGAGCGAGCATCCCTAGCCCCTCGCTGCCCCTCGCTTGCTCTCTCCTTGGGGCCCGGGGTGAGGTGGGTGCCAGCCCCGTGAGGGGTCCTCTCGGCAGGTGGGGGTTGTGATGTTCCCAGAGCTTCCTCGCAGTGTTTGCACAGAGGAGTCTGTGGAAAGTTTGTTTAGCTGATCATGCAGTCAAATCTAGAAACTGGGTTTTCCTTTAAAACAGTCTTCCCCTTAAAACGTCTCTGCACGTGAAAGAAATTGAAAGGAACAAAAAAAAAAAAAAGAAAAGAAAAATGACGCCTTTTGTTCCTGTAAACAGTTGAGTCAGCCTCCGCAGCACACCTTCATTTCTCATGAAGAATAAACAAACACCCTGGGCGTAGCACGGGGTCCCTGCATGGGACAGCTACCCCACCTCCAGTCCCCCATCACTGGGTCTCTCCACCTGTTCCCCGAGGCCCTCGTGCCTCCTTCCTGAGGCGTGCTCCTTGAGACCCTCTTTCTCCTCTCTGCTCACTTCTCAACTCCCTGAGAGCTGCCTCCTGCTCCCTGAGGGGTCCCCTGCCCACCCCAAAGCTTTCCCCAAAGACCACCCAGTGAGCAGGCAGCCAGATGTCCATGGTATGTCTGTTCTTCTGCTGAGACGCCTCCCCCAAACCTTGTGCAGGAGGGAGCACGGGAATACTTGACCTTACATGGATAGAGAGGAATGGGAGTGGAGGGAGCTCAGTGTCAAGGGGCCTCCAGCCAAGCTAGGGGCAGGTATCAGGTTTGGGGTTGATGAGGGGTGGTATCAGATGAGAGCAGTGGGTATAACCCCTGACCTTCATTGAGGGGTTCTTTTGACTGCTGATATAGGAAATCATCCCCTGTAGGGCTTGAACACCCCAAGAAGAGGCCCACAGACCGCCAGAGCAGCAGTCGGTGAGACTCTGTTGATCTGCCTGGATGATGGAGCCGGTGGCCATTCCCACCAGGGTTTAGGGAGAACTGGAAAAAGTCCCCTAGGCTATGAAGGGGGTGAGCTCAACAGAGATACTTGGTTGACCCTGCAGCCCCCTTGTCAGTGGTCCTAGAGGCTGGTTACCCTTGACCTGGCTCCTATCATCTGCTGTGCCTGGCCTGGCAGCATCCAGCTGTCCCTGCCCCGGCATCATCCAGTGAGGTGCGCCCCGGTCCTCACAGATGGTACCTCTCAGCACAGGAAGTCCTGGAGAACCTCAAGGACCGCTGGTACCAGGCGGACAACCCCCCCTCGGACCTGCTGCTGACTGAGGAAGAGTTCTTGTCCTTCCAGCACCCGGAGCACAGCCGTGGCATGTTGCAGTTCATGGTCAAGGAGATTGTGCGAGACCTGGGTGAGGCAGGCCGGGCTGGGGACTGGGGTAGGGCTTTGCCGGCTGCACTGTGAGGTGACAGAGCCCCAGGCACACTGTGTACCAGTCCCCCGCATGCTCACAGCTCGCCACTTGCCCCCTGGCTCCCCTTGGGCTCTGGGTTCACATGCCACTGTCCTGCAGACCAGGATGGCGACAAGCGTCTCTCCCTGTCCGAGTTCATCTCCCTCCCCGTGGGCACCGTGGAGAACCAGCAGGCCCAGGACATCGACGACAACTGGGTCAAAGACAGGAAGCGAGAGTTTGAGGAGCTGATCGACGCCAACCATGATGGAATTGTGACCCCAGAGGAGCTGGAGGTGAGGACACTGCCTGGGGGGACCATGTTGGGGGGACGTAAAGATCTTCATGGGGGAGGGACTGCTAAGCAGAATGAGGAGGAAGAAGGGGCCTTCAGGTGGGGGAGGCGGCATTCCCCGTGGACTGTGCCCAGAACTCAGTGGGGCCAAGTGTCCTAAGAGGCCCGTCGGGGGCTGCGTGCTCAGGCAGCCTTTGTCTTTCCTGGGGGTCTCCATTCTGCAGTCGGGAGGGCCCTTCTCCTAGTGGGAGTGGGGTGGTTGGTGGTGGCAGGTGGTTGGGCTAGACAGCGACCATCCTCAGAGGTCAGCACCTGTGGGGTGTGGCGAGCCGAGCGTGGCAGCACCAGCATGGTGGGGGCTCCGGGCCAGCCTTGCTGACTGCCACCCGGCACCATTGCAGGAGTACATGGACCCCATGAATGAGTACAACGCCCTCAACGAAGCCAAGCAGATGATCGCCATCGCAGATGAGAACCAGAACCAGCACCTGGAGCCCGAGGAGATCCTCAAGTACAGCGAGTTCTTCACAGGCAGCAAGCTGGTGGACTACGCCCGCAGTGTGCACGAGGAGTTCTGACAGCTCTCTCTCTGCCCGAGCTTGTGCGCTTGGCTGTGGCTGCGGGCGGCACCTTCTCGAACCTTCTCGCTGCTCCTGTCACACTGACTCAAGCCTGCCGGCCAATCTTGAATGGTTTGACCCTGCAGAGCCCTGTGCACTGTCCTCCAGGCCTCACAGCTCCAGGGGCTCTGCTCAGAAGCCACTATGAGGTGCCACCAGGTTGTTCCTGCCCATTGGGGCTCCCCAGCCCCTGCTGCTCCCAGGCACCTTGGAAACAAAGGTGAAGAAGAGAGTTGGACACTGAAGGAGCTTCTTCCCACACACGTGGAGGCCCCCAGGGCTGAGGTGGGGCCTAGCCTCAGATGAGACTGTTGGACCTCCCTCCATCCAGCTCGGCAACTTCTGAGGAAATGCAAATGTTTATTGTGACAAGAGTCATTAATTTACTCTAAAATACAGTTGCTTTTCTCTCCCAGCTTCATTCTTTCCGTGAAAAAGTGACGGTTTGTGCACTGTGGTTGGTGGCTCCCACGGAGCAGGTAGCCTCAGCTCGCGGCGGTGTGTGCGGCTGTGAGCCGTGGTTGGGGTTGGTCTAGATGTCGTTGCGTCTGGGAATCCTGAGCAGCAGTTTTAGAGGCCACCTGCCGAGAAGCACAGGTTTCAGGGACGGTGTGGGGTCATGGCTGTGTGTGGGCTGGGCTGACCTTGACTGGACCTGCCACACAGGGGACACCAACCACCCCTCCCCCATAGGAATGCCGCTGGCCCTGAGCCCTGTGACGCCACACTGGGCAGAGAACAGCCAGAACTTGGACCAGGGTGGCTCAGGACCCTGTCCAGGTTGCCACGTAGACCCACCAACTGGCCATTTAGACGAGTGTAAGTCACGGCTCTGCTGGTTGGGGACACTGGCGGCTGTTTCCCACGAACAAGCTGGCTCAGGGAGACAGACTTTCCATACCGAGGCTGGTGACTCATGAGGCCAAGGCAGGCCCATGGGGACAGTGGTACGTGTGGGCCCAGCCCTGGCAACTTCAGCTCTCAGGGGGCTTGGCTTCAGGATGGTCCCTCCTTGCCCTGGCCCTGCTCCCAAGTCTGAGAGTCAGTCAGTTTAGGACCCATGTGCTCCTAGGAGCCCCCTGGCTAGTAGCCACTGAATGGGTAAGATACCAGCTCTGTGGCCCTTGGGAGTGGCCGACTATACAGAGTGAGGTGACCTCAAGGAGTTGGCCAGCGGCCGCCTTGCCCCAGAAGGGGTGTGATGGGCTCTGTGTGTGTGTGTGAGCACACCTGCCACCTCTGATCCCCTTCTTTCTATCTGAGTTGCTGCTGGTGTTGGCCCCTTTACTTCCCGTCTGGAACCTTGACTATACAGATGGCAGGCCTCTGAATCTGCAGACGGCCAGTTGGTGTCACCTGGACACCAGCCTCCATGGTGGGGCGGGGATGGTGGCGGTGAGGCAGCTGAGGCTCAGCCTTGTGCCCTGTGGGGCCCCCCACACAGAGCTCTGCAGTCATTGCAGCACCAGGGGAAGGAGATTGGGGTATCCAGGAACAGAGCATCATCTTCCCACAAGACCCCAAGTTTACCTAAGAGGAAACCACAGTTCTCTTTTAATGGCAAATGTGAGATTTTTTTTTCTTCCTCTCAGTAGGAGAGAGAGCTGGAGAGTAAGATGGAACCTTCCAGAAAGCGCAGGAAGTGTGTGATTGGAAACACAACCCCTTGCACATACACATGTACACATACACATACACAAATGTGTGCATATTCACACAGAAGCCTGAAGGCCCCCTGAGCCCCTTCGCCCCAGGCAATGAGGGGCGGCTTCGGAGGCTTGAGTCTGGAGGTGAGCCTGCCCTGGTGGCACAGAGTTTGCCTCTCTCTCCTCCCTCCCACACTCAGGGGAGGCAGCCAGCCCAAAGGAAGTGGGGGTGTGTGTGGAGTTTCCCAGGGGAGAAGGAGCATCATTTCCTTCACCACACCGCCAGGGGAGGGGGATTTCCGTACCGAGCTGGTATTTCCACGCTCCTGAGGAAGACGCGTCTGCTTTCGTACGGATGACAGTCTCAAAGCCCAGCGGCAGGTCCACTCGGCTGGGTAGGGCCATGAGAGCTACAGTTGACTCCATGGACCCAAATTTTGCCTCCTGCCCTGCTTGGAGCCCTCTCCATGCCCAGTGCAGGCAATAGCTTGGACACTAGTCCACTTTTTGTGGAAATCCCGTTAAAGTCACAGAGGTATACTGGGGACACCCTGATGCCTCTGTCCGCCCCCCCCATCCCGAGTTTTGCAAAGAAGAAAGAGATGAATATGTGCCCGGGTCTGAGTATGAGTGCATGTTAGGTGTGTATGTGTGTTGTGGTACAGGTACATGCAGGGGTTTTTGTGCATGTGTGGCTAGCATGCATGTATGTATATGAGTACGCGTGTGCAGATGCACACACAGGTGCTCAAGTGTATGGGCATGTGTGTTCTCCCCCTGTGCACAGTGGTGGTGTGCAGGCTCTGCCTTTGTTCGAGCTGGCGCGCCCCTCTACTCAAGGCCAGAACCCATCATGGCACCTGGGACCAGAGTTTGGGCCTGGTTTGGGTGGCCCAGTCATCAGAGCAGCTGGGTCTGGGAGTTTGCAGTGGCATCCACATGAGTGCACACATCCTGGCAACCACGGTGACCCACGCCTATAGACACCCCTGCCACGTGGACACTGGCCGTGAGCCCTGGTGTCACCTCTGCTGCTGCTGTCGTGTCTCGAGGGCACCTGGTTGTCTCTGCTCCACTGGGCCTTTCCCACCTTGATGCTCACTCAGAAGAGCCTGGGGACAGCCAGGCATGAGGGACGTTCCTCCAGCCACTCTCTTGACCTGAAGCCCTCAGAGATGGAGCATTGGCACAGATGTGGCTGAAGTGGGGGGGGGTGTGTCAAGCCTCTGGAGGGCACCCCCTACAGGCAGAGAGAGTCACGGTTGGGAAGGAGTAAGCTGGGAGGAGAGTGTGCTGAGCTCTGACCAATGTGAGTGCCCTGGTCACACAGGAGGACCTGGCCTAGCCCTGCGCTTATAATGTTCCTGTGATCACTGCAATAGAGGGAGGGATCTTGAGTGACCTGATGGGCCAAGCCTAGTTAAGGGCCCCAGGACTGAGGGGTAGAGGGGCTGAGGCTCACGTGGAAGTCTGGGCTGGGGTCTGTCAGGTTTTCATTTCCTCCCGCTCCTCCCCTGTCATCCCGCTCCTCCCCCGCAGCGCTTATAGCCACATCCTGCAAGAGGAGCCCCAGACTCGGAGGAGAGGAGGATGTGCAAGGGGGCGCGGCCTGCGGTGCCCTCCATGGCCCTGCTGCTCCTGGTGTTGGCACGCAGCCCTGCAGCTGAGCTCACTTGCAAGGGGAACACCTATCCCCACGGGGACAAGTGCTGTCACGAGTGCAAGCCTGGTGAGGGCCTAGGGGACCAAGCGGGACTGGGGAGGGCTTGGGGGGGGACCTGGGGCCTGGGAGAGGGCTGAAAGGAGACAGATGGGGGCATAGGTGTGAGGAGGTGGTGAGACTGGGAGGGGGGTGTCTTTCCTAGCACCCGGCCCTGGGGGATGGAGCAGCCAGGGGCCAACGGGGTGCCTGGTCTCTGAGCAGAGGGGCTCTGCCCTGATGCTGCATCCCCTGCCCCAATCAGGTTATGGGATGCAGCGTCGTTGTGACAACTCCCAGGACACTGTGTGTACACCGTGCAAGCCTGGCTCCTACAACAGCGGCTTCATCTACCAGGCCTGTAGGCCCTGCACTCAATGCAATGAAAGTGAGTGTTCTGCTCACTGTCACCCCACCTTCATCCCCTCCCTCCCGCTCCAGTGCCAGGGAGACTTCAGTCACCTCCGGCTGTCACATGTGGCTGTGTGGAGTCCCCACACAGCCTCAGAAACAAACCCCCAAACCGCAGCGGGATGCTCCTCTGGGGTCCCACCGCGAGGGGCGGTTAGGGGAGGGGCATGTGTTGGCCACTTAGGTCTCACCTTAGACTGAGTTGTCTGCTCAGGATGGTCCCTGGAGGACAGTCCCTGAAGGAGGAGGAGGAGGAGGTCCCTGGAGACATAGGGACCTGGAAAGGGCAAACGGGTAGGCCTGTGATGCACCCCCACCATGTTCTTCCTGGTCGGACCTGGACCTCGGAGTACCTTCTGGGGCACCTCCTGGGGGAGTGAGGCTTGAGACAATGGCCCTTGGAGCTTATTCTACAAAGCAATTCAGGGAAGATGAACGCTGGCCCTTCCTTGGTCCCCCGGCCCTGCCCTGCCCTCGCTTAGCTCAGGGCTCCCAACACGGCTGGGGCCCTGTATCTGACCTCACTCCCTAGTCTCTGACCCTGCTCCCATGGTTCTTCTGCTCAGACAGCGGGAGTGAACGGAAGCAGGTCTGCACAGCCACCCAGGACACCATCTGCCACTGCAAGCCGGGCACCCAGACTCGACCTGGCTACAGCCCGGGAGTCGGTGAGCCAGGGGGGCCTCAGCCTGGGTGCCAGCGAGCTGGCCTCCACATCATCTCTGGGACCCCTTCAGGCCTGGAAGGGGTGAAGGTGGGCCATGGGCAGGGAGAGCTGGACCCAAGTGCCACAGGGTGGGGTGAGGAGAGGAAAGGGGTGGAGCCTGTCCTCTCTGTCCCCTGCAGACTGCATCCCCTGCCCTTCGGGATTCTTCTCTCCAGGCTTCAACCAGGCTTGCAAGCCCTGGACTAAGTAAGTTGTAGCCATGCAGGCTTCAGGAACGTGGAGGGCTGGGGGTGGCAGAGGCCTGAGTGGTGACCAGAGGTCCAGATGGTGCATGTGTGGACTGGGTATGTGACCAGGCTTAGTAAGGCCTCAGCAGAGCTGTGTGTGTGTGTGTGTGTGTGTGTGTGTGTGTGTGAACACACATTTGTGGTTGTATCTCTGTGTGATGTATGTCTTTCTGGGTGTGAATATGTACATGACCACACACAGTTGGGGCCTCTATCTTCACACAAACAGACATTCTAGAAAAAGGCAGGCAGGACAGAAGAGAGGGGACCAGGGATGCACAGACCCCGTGGAGCCCTGGGGGTGTAGGCAGAATGGACCAGTGCGGGGAGTAGAAGGAAGGGACAGGAGAGAAGTTGGGGAAGTCCCTGTTGAATGGGACAGAGGTGACAGGGAGCACGCCAGTGCCCGGGCAGGGTCTTCACCCCTTCTTGGCTCCCTTGGTTCTGGAGTCTGAGGCAGGTAACTGAGTTCTGCTACTTAAAGGCTGATCCAGGGAGGACCCCTCCCTCCATCGTAGAACCAGCGAGGAAGCCCCCAGTGCAGTGTGACCTAGTGCAGACCTCCTCATCCCAGTCCAGCCTAGGCAGGAGCCACACACCCCAATAGGGAGGAAGCCCCCTGTGCAGTCCTGGTTCTAGGCTCAACCCGTTGGGGGCTGGCTATAGTCTAATGAGGTCCCCTGCAGCTGCACTGCTGCCGGGAAGCAAACTCAGAAGCCAGCCAGCAACATGTCCGATGCCGTCTGCGAGGACAAGAGTCCATCAGTCACCATGGCACCTCGGAGCACCCAGCACATCCTAGCCCTGCCCACCACCACTGAGCCCAGCCCTGCCCAGCCCACAACCTCACAGAGGCCTCCCAGAGTCCCCACAAGCTCCCCCAGAGGTAAGGAGCCTGTTCTTGCTAAAAGCAGGTGGGGTGGTGGGAATGGGGCCTGTGTCTGCATGGGCCTTGTCTTAGCTGCTCCTGTGCCCCCCAGATCCTGCACTAGCGGCCATCATGGGCGTGGGCGTGGGCGTGGGCCTGCTGGGCCTCACAGCTCTGGTGCTCATCTTGCTCCTGCATCGCCAGGCCTGGAAACCTGCCTTGGTTACCCCAAAGCCCCCGGGTGAGTGCCTGACAGACCCAGCCCAGCCCCTCCAAAAGAGGAGCTCCCCCCGACTGACATCCCTGTCTTCCTCCCCAGGGGGCAACAGCTTCCGGACCCCCATCCAAGAGGAGCATACAGACGATCATTCCGTCCTGGCCAAGGTCTGAGTGGAGGTCCTCCTCCAAGGCTGTACCCAGAAGGTTCTGGCTGGACTGAGCCACCCCCGCCACTCCCTGAGTGTACCCCTCTGCACCGTTTTAGGTGCTCCTGGCTGTGATGCAGGTCCCCGGGCTGCAGTACATATGCCGTGCATACTCCTGCCCAGCCCCCACTCTCAATAAAGAGCTTCACACACATTGGTCTCTTGCAGAGGACAAGGGCTGGGGGGCTCACCTCTTTGGGGACGAGGGGGAGATGAACACCCACAGGGCTGTACAGACAAATGGAGCATGTATTTACTGGGGGCAGGGAGCGTGCACCAGTGGGGCATAGGGAGACGAGAGGCACACACCCAAGGGGAAATCAGGATACACACATCCGTGAGGGTGCAGAAGGCATGCACTCCTTGGGGACAGGTGGGGAAATGTACAGTCATGGAGAAAGTACAGGAGGTTGTTGTTATGTGCCATTGAGTTGCTTGCGACCCATAGCGACCCTATGTACAACAGCCCTAAACCCTGCTCTATCCTGTGCCAATCGCACCATCTCCGATACACCCATCCCGATTACCCCAGTCACTGAATCAATCCACCTCATAGAGGGCCTTCCCCTCCTGCGCTGTCCCTCCACCCTCCCAAGCATGATGAATCTTTGCCTCCAAGGAGCTGCCCAGTTTGACCCCTTCCAGGATGAATCCATTTGTTTTCCTAGCAGTCCATGGTACCCTCAATACTCTTCTCCAGCACCACAGCTCAAAGGCATTAATTCTCCTTCTATCCTCCTAAGTCATTGTCCAACTCTCTGATGCATACCAAGTGATTGCAAAGACCATGGCCTGTATCAGATGCACCTTAGTCTCCAGAGAGACACCATTGCTCTTCAGTATTCTGAATAGGGAGTGTATAACCATTGGGGAGCAGGGGGAAGCACTCACATTTAGGGAGAAGGTGGGGGTGTGCATCCACTAGGGAGAGGACACATGCACAGATGGGGGGCACAAGGGCATATGAATTATGTGCACCAATGGAAAGGGAATGTGGGCCATGGACACAGAGCCATGAGGGACTAGAGTGGAGGTAGCACGCATCCGTGGGCAAGATGGGGTCACGTCCATCTCTGCTTGGGGAGGGGGTCTGTGCCAGGGCACAGCAGGTGGTGTGACACTTGGCCCTTCGTCCTCATTTTCCGGGCATGAGATGTCCAGGTTTTACGGCAGACAGCTAGGGTGTTGTGACTAAAAATACCAAAATAAATAAATAAATATAAAAATAAATGTCCTAGGGAAAAGCAGCCTACCATTTGTTGAGTAAGCCCCAGAGCCACTCCCCCAGTGACATCATAAAACCTTGGCCGAGGGTCCCACGCGGCCCGACGTCAAAGTGCAAAAGAAGGTCCCCAGGCAAGAGTACAGGAGGGCTGCCCAAGGGGACCCGTGGGGACATTGGATGCCAAGGGATTCACCCTTCTGAAGGCTGACATTTATATTGACTCCCGACATGGACCTTGCACAGCAGATGGTTGTCTATGGCACGGCCACTTGGAGAATTATTGGCCAGGCCGTCACATGTCCTGGGTGCTCATTGTCCTGGTCTTGGCTGTGTATTCAGCAGAGTGGCATGCATAGGCAAGATTATAACATAGTGCATGCAGTTTCAGGCTGGGACCCTAACACTCAACACTCGCGGGACAGATTATAAACTGCATTATGTCCAGGTGAAATACCTGGCTTAAAAAAAAACCAAAAGAAACAACACAGCTTCAGTAACAACATCCCCTGAGGACAGCCTTGAAGGAAAGTCTAGGGACACTTTGAGGCTCAGGACTCCCCGAGCTCAGATGGTACAGTCACGGTATATAGAAATGGATGTGCTGTCCCTGTCCTCACCTGCAGGCAGGCCACACCTGTCAGAAAGCTCACAGGTACAGCATAAGTGCCCAGGTGGTAGGGAAACTTAGAGTACTTGAACATTGTTGGAGAGAAGCTTTAATAAAAATAGAGTCGCAGGCCAGTCCCGGAGTCCCTGCACGCACGCTCTTATTGTTTCTCTCCTGGCTTAGCCCAGTCTCACCATGGTGGAAGCCTTCATGGGCATCTGGAAGTTGGTGAACATCGAGAATTTCAATGACTCCTTGAAGTTGCTTGGTGTGGGTTTTGTTACCAAGCAGCTGGCCAGCATGATGAAACCTACTACAATCATTGAAGAGAATGGGGATGCCACCATCACCATAAAAAACTCAGAGCATCTTCAAGAACATGGAGATGTTCAAGTGGGGAGTGGAGCTTGATGAGACAACAGCAGATGACAGAAAAGTCATCTGTGACTCTGAATGGAGCCATACCTATGCATGTGTAGAAGTGAGATGGGCAGAGACGACGCCTGTGTGGGAACCAAGTGATTAATATTGTGACACTCAGGGCAGCACCTTAGCACACAAACCTATGCCGGAGAGGCATGAGCCGGCCCACTGCCCACTGACTGCTCTGCCAGTCAGTCGATCAGTTACCCTGTGAGACTGTAGAAATCAGCTTTGGCTGGGGATTTCTTTTGGAATCAGCTGGTTCTGGTTCCCATTGTATATACTTGTTTTTTTTCCAACTGTATCTAAAGGGTGCACAATAAAACAAAGTTGAAGGCAAAGAAAAAAAAACCATATGAAGTAGAAGATAACTGTGGGCTTCTGTGCTGGGTTGAAGAAGTCTCACGTCCTGCCTGGTCAGCCGTCTCGCTCGAGTCTCCTCTGGCCGTCCTACATGTCTCTCTAGAAGAGGCTAAACTGAGTACGAGACCTGGGGACACCAAGAGCAGATGAAAGCCATCCTCCGTTAGACACATCATTTGTAAAAACCACCTGGGGGTGGTATCTGACTTCCTTTAACTTCACAAGAAAAGAATGAAGATCAAAACCCCAAGGTGGATTTCTATGAAGTGGACGTCAGACACACTTCCTCTGTCCAACCTCTTTTAAAAAAAATAGAACACTCAGGGCATCCTGTTTCTCTGGAATTTGCTAGCTTTGCAATGGCTACAGAGAACACACAACAATCACAGTTAATGGCATTTATTAGGGAAGTAAGAAGTTACAATTCTGGATCACAACTCAGGATACAGTTCTTTTATTATTTTTTAATGGTTTTTAATTTTATACTGGCTTACTTACAAAGTTCACAGTGTTTGTATACATTGTTTTTTACACCAATCTTTCCCTTTTCCTTTACCCACCCCTTCCTCTACCCATCAAATTGTGTGACCCTATGATTAAGCCCCCCACCTCGTGAATTCTCATACTCATACAATACACACTCTACAATAATGGTCATATTTGGTATTTGTCTTTGTAAGACTGAGTTAGTTCACATAGCATAATGCTCTACAGTCCCTCCCATGTTAGGTAGTAATTTACAAAATCATTGTTCCTGCATGCTGCATAGTATTCTATTGTATGAATGTACCATAATTTCTCAGTCCTTTCCACTGCATTTGGGCATCTGGGCTGTTTCCAGGTGTTTCCTGATGGTAAGGATACAGTTCTTTGATCAGCACAGCCTCTGAGTTGTGCCATCATCAAGCTTTTCGCTGACCTTCAAATCCTTGGACCTTTTGGAATGAGCTGAACTCTGTCCTGCTCAGGTAAGTGCCAATAACTGCCTGGAGGCACCCCATTTGGCCAGTAAGTCCCGGCCTCTCTGTCTGTCTTCTGGTTCTGTTGCTTCTGCTTATTTTCTTGTACTGTCTCCAGTGCTACAGCTCTCTCTCTTTAAGACAGGAGATTTCCAGCTTGAGGACCCTTTGCTCAAAGGATATGTTTTACTTTGTCTCTTCTTCTCCGAGGGAGTCAGGCCCCCTGTTAGGGACTGAAATGTGTTGTGTATAATCAGCAGGCAGATTTGTGCTAACCTGTAATGTGTCTTATTTTAGCCCGACTTCTTCTGAGTTACAATAATTAAGGATGCTGACAGCAGAATATTGAATGATTCAGGAAGCACCAAAAGAAGATGGAAGGAGTACACAGAGGCATTATGCCAAAAAGAACTGGCTGACACAGAAGAATTTCATGAAACAACATATGATCAAGAGGCAATGATGATGAAGGAGGAAGTTCAAGCTGCTCTGAAGGAACTGACATAAAACAAGGCCCCAGGAATTGATGGAATACCAATTGACTTATTTCAGCAGAGAGAATGCTGTCCTGGATGCACTTGCCAGGTTAATGCCAAGAAATCTGGAAGACAGCTACCTGGCCAACTGACTGGAAGAGATCTGTGTTTATTCCCATTTGAAAAAAAAAGTGACCAAACAGAGTGAGGAAATTATTGAACAATATCACTAATATCACACACAAGCAAGATCTTGCTGAAGATTATCCAAAACCAACTGGAACAGCCCATCAGCAGAGAACTGCCAGTTGTGCAGCCTGGGTTTAGAAGAGACTGTCGCACCAGGGACATCATAACCAATGTTAGATGGATGCTGGCCAAAAGCAGAGAGTACCAGAGGAATGTCTATCTGTGTTTCATTGGCTATGCAAGGGCATTTGACTGTGTGGATCATAACAAATTGTGGCTAGCCTTGAGAAGAATGGAGATCCCAGAACACTTAATTGTGTTCCTACAAAAACTGTACTTTGACCAGAAAGCAGTAGTCAGAACAGAGCAGGGAAACACTGCATGGCTCAGGATCAGGAAAGATGTATGTCAGAGATGCATTCTCTCTCCATATTCATTTTCAATCGATATGCAGAACAGATAATTCAGGAAGCTGGACTTTATGAGGAGGAATTGGAGAAAAACTCATCAACGACCTTTGTTATGCAGATGATACAACCTTGCTTGCTGAAACTGAGGAGGACATGAGTCTGCTGCAGAAGATCAAGGACTGTAGTCTTCAATATGGATTGAATCTCAACATCAAGATAACAAAGATTATCACCACTGGGCCAACTGGCAGCTTCATGATAGACAGAGAAGAGATTGAGATTGTTAACTTCAGCTAGCTTGGTTCCACAATCAACACTCCTGCCTCCAGCAGTCAGGAAATCAAATTTACATCGGCAAAGTCTAATGTCTAGAGTACTCAAGAGCAATGATGGAGGCTAAGGCGAACTTGACCGAGGCCTTCGCAATTTCTTGTTATGCAACAGAGAACCGGACAATAACTAAGAATGGTAGAATAAGGATCGATGTTTTTGAGTTGTGGTGATGGAGAAGAGTGTTGAATATACTGTGGACTGCCAGGAGAACAAATAGGTCAGTCCTGGAGAGGGTGAAACCAGGCTGCTCCCTGGAGCCAAGGATTGTGAAACTCTGTTTCACATACTTTGGACACATTGCCAGGAGGGACCAGTCCTTGGAGAGGGATATCATGGTTGGAAGGGTGGAGGGACAGCACTGGAGAGGAAGACCCCTGATGAGAGAGATTGACTCAGTGACTGGAGAAACGGGATTGTGCCTGTTGGAGAAAATGAGATTGACTCAGGATAGGACAGAGTTCAGAGCTAATGTACATAGGGTCATCTGGTGTTGGCTGATTGCCTTGGACCAGACACTTAACATAATATACCTAAGATACCATAAGATACCTAACCTTGGGCATGACAAATGGTGAGTAGAATTTGGAAACGTGACACCCCATCCCCAGCCCCCTACCCCCACCTCTGGGATGTCTTCTTTTAAGCCAAGTGAGATGGGAAAGTTGAACAATCCCTTCATTAGGGTTCCATATAATTGAATTTCAAGGTCTATTCTAAAACACAATGTTGTGAGTGATAGGATACTATCCATGTGTATTCAAGAAAGACCTGTTAACACAACTATTACTCAATATGTTCACCTACACCTAAAACCAAAGAGGAGTAAATTGAGGATTTCTATCAACTTTTAGTGAATACCCTATGGACTGCCAAAAGAACAAGTAAGACATATCTTGAAGGAGGTACAGACTCCTTAGAGGCAAAAAATGATGATGCTTCATCTTACATCCTTTGGGCATGTTGATAGGAGAGGCTATTCCTTGGAGAGGGACACCATGCTTGGGATAGTGGAGGGGCAGTGAAGGAAAGGAAGACCCTCAACCAGGTGAACTGGCACAGTGCCTGCAATAACGAGTTTAAGTTTTTCATACATTGAAATATATGAGGGCTATAAAACCATTATTGTAGAATGAATATGGGGATCCAAGGGGGAGGGGTGGAAATAGAGGAGTGAGGATAGAGGGGTAGGATGTTAAACACAGGGCTGAGCAATTTGATGGGTGGGTAGGGTGAAGGAAATGGAAAGGATCTTTTGTGAAAAACAATGTGTTCAAACTTTGTAAATAAATCAGAGATTGTGAGGATAGCCCAGAATAGGGAAGATTCAGATCTGGTTTTCGTAAGGTTACTATGAGTCGTACTAAACTTGACAGCACTGAACAGCAATAATAACAACAACAACAATCAACTTTTTCTGTTCCAAATGAACGAAACATGCTATCAAGATCTGTTATTAATAAACTTCATCAAAGAAAAGCTTGGAAGAATCCTAGAAGCCATAATCCACAACATGAACAATCTCCCAAGCATCCTGAAAAACCTACAACCAGGAGAGAATAAAATAGATGAATGGGATCTTCTAAGAATCAAATCCTTATGCACATCCAAAAACTTCTCCAACAGGGTAAAAAGGAAAGCCAAAGATTAGGGAAAAAATATTCAGTAATGACATATCTGATAAGATACTTATATCTAGATTTTATAGAATACTCCAGCACCTCAACAAGATAAAGGTAAACAACTCAGTCACAAAATGGGCACAGGATATGAACAGACACTTCACCAAAGAAGACATTCTGATGGCAAACACATGAA
>NW_006399795.1:16919373-16928792 GCF_000299155.1 Elephantulus edwardii
TAATTATTGGTGACTAAAATGTAAAAGTTAGCCACTTTGCATCAGATAATCACGAGTTATACTACACTGGGAATGTAAAACAGAAGAATAGTGTTGGGCCATTTATAGCTAAAGAGTCAATTTCAAGTTCTAGCCTTAAGTACAATGTTGAGTGATCGGATACTATCCAGAGGCATACAAGGAAGACCTATTAATGAGACTGTTACTCAACTATACACACCTACACCTAAAGCCAAAGAAGAGGAAATAGAATATTTTCACCAAATCTTATAGCCTAAAATTGAGCAGATAAGCAGTCAAGATGCGTTATTGGTAACTGGTGATTGGAATGCAAAAGTTGTAAATAATGAAGAAGGAATAGCAGTCAAAAATTAAGGATTAGGTTGGTGACAGAAATGAGATTGGAAACAGTATGGTCAAATTTTGTATGTTGCGATAGTTGTTATGTGCCGTCAAGTCGCTTGTGACTTACAGCAACACTATGTACAAGAGCCCTAAACCCTGCTCTATCCTGTGCCAACCTTATTTTCTCTGACGCACCTACCCCCATTACCTCAGGTACTGAATCAATCCATCTTATTGAGGGTCTTCTTCTCTTGTGCTGTGCCTCCACTCTCCCAAGCATGATGTCCCCCTCCAAGGACTGGTCCCTCCTTGTAACATGTTCAAAATATGTCTGATGAAGCTTCAGAATCTTTGCCTCCAAGGAGCAGCCTGATTTCATGCTCTCTAGGTCAAACCTGTTTGTTCTCACAACAACAACAGGTCAAACCTGTTTGTTCTCATAGCCGTCCATAATATGTCCAACACTCTTCTCCAGCACCACAGCTCAAAGGCACCAGTTCTCTGTCACCCCTAGTCATTGTCCAGCTCTCTGATGCATAGCAAGCAATTGCAAAGATTATGGCCTGGATCAAGTGCACCTCAGTCTCCAGACTGATGTTGCTGTTCTTCAGTATTTGGATAGGTTCCTGACAGATGATTTTCTCAATGGAATTCATCTCTTGATTTCCTGGCTGCTGGTACCAACAGTGTTGATTGTGGAGCCAAGCAAACTAAAGCTGTTAACAATCTCAGTCTCTTCACCATCCATCCTGAGGCTGCCAATTGGCCCAGTGGTGAGAATCTTTTTTCTCTTGATGTTGAGCTTCAATCCATATTGAAGGCTGCAGTCCTTGACCTTCTGCAGCAAGCACTTCACGTCCTCCTCAGTTTCAGCAAGCAGGGTTGTGTCATCTGCATAACGCAGATTGTTGATGAGTCTTCCTTCAATCCCGATACCACACTTCTCTTCATACAGCCCAGCTTCCCAGATAATCTGTTCTGAATATAGATTGAAAATGCATGGAGACAGAATACATCTGGGGTGTGCACCCGTTCTGATTTTGAACCATGCAGTGTCTCCTTGCTCTGTTCTGACGACTGCCTCCTGGTCCAGGTATAGATTTTATACAAGCACAGTCAAATGTTCTGGAGATTCCCATTCTTTTCAGAATTGCCCAAAGCTGAACAACCACCTGGCCAACTGACTGGAAGAGAGCTAGATTTGTTCCCATTCCAAAGAAAGGTGACCCGACTGAGTGTGGAAATTATCGAACAATATCATTAATCTCACATACAAGCAAGCAAGATTCTGCTGAAAATTATCCAAAAATGACTGGGGAGCAACACATCAACAGAGCACTGTCAGATGTGCAGCCTGGGTTTAGAAGAGGCTGTGGTACTAGGGATATTATAGTTAGTGTTAGATAGATCTTGGCTGAAAGCTGAGAGCACCGGAGGAATGTCTATCTGTGTTTAATTGACTATGCAAAGGCATTTGATTGTGTGGATCACAACAAACTGTGGCTGACTCAGAAAAAATTTTGTATGCTCTAATGATTTATTAATTGCAAATGTTATTTTTGTTGTTTTTTACATGCTATGGAGTTGCCTGTAACTCCTGAACCAATCTCACTAACTCTGACACACTAATCCCATTGCCCCAGTTAAAGTGTCAATTCATCTCATCTGGCATTTTCCTCTCCTGCACTGTCCCTCCACCCTTCCAAGCATGATGTCCTTCTTCAAGGATTGGTACTTCTGGCCACATGCCCAAAGTATCATTGCAAATACCTTTTTTAAAAAAAAAACAAAAAACAAAAAACAAAAACACAAACGGGGGAAAACAGATCAGCCGGGTGGATGCAATGTGCTTGGGGCCCGCCTGGAGCCACGCCATGCTGTAAGCCACCAACCCCGGGCCGCATCCCTAAGCTCTTCTCCGTACTGATGCAGATGCGCTTTGATGGGTTGCTTGGCTTCCCAGGCGGCTTCGTGGACCAGCGCTTCTGGTCGCTGGAGGACAGGCTGAACCGCATACTGGGCCTGGGCCTGGGCTGCTTGCACCTCACGCAGGCGGACTACCTGGGCTCGCACCTGACCGAGGGTCCGCAGTGCGTCTTGGCGCACGTGTATGCGCGGTACCAGACGCTGGAGCAGCTGAACGCCCGTGGAGCTCAGCACAGGGCACGTGCGCCACCACGGCTTGGAGGTGCTAGGGCTGGTGCGCGTTCTCCTGTGCACCCAGGACTGCGTGGGTGGGGGCCTTTCCCAGCTTCCTCAGCAACGCCTTCATCAGCACTGCCAAGTGCCAGCTGCTCTTTGCCCTGAAGGTGCTAACATGATGCCCGGGGAGAAACTGGCTGAGATCCTGGCTGCCGCCACGGAACGGCAGAAGAAAGCCCTGGAGGAGCTGCTGCCCAGCTGCGTGTGCCACTCGCCTGACTGTGCTCTGCACCCTGAGATGTGACCCCGTTCAAGTGTGCCTCCTGGTGTGTATGTGTGTGTGTGTGTGTGTGTGTGTGTGTGTTTACGTGCCCTGGGGGCCTAGAGCAGTGCCACGTGGGTGGGGCCAGGTACCACTTAGGTGTGCAGGGCCGAGCTGCCAGCTGCTTGCCCACCCCACATTAGTCCCTGTGGAGGCTTTGAGCTGTTTCCCAGGGGTGTCGTGTGAACTACCTTTGGCTTTTTTTGTTGCTTTTTTTCCCCACTTGCTATGCATCTGAGAGTCGGACAATGAATAAGGATGACAGAAGAATTGATGCTTTTGAATTGTGGTGTTGGAGAAGAGTACTTGCCGAAAGAACAAACAGATGAGTCTTGGAGAAAGCGCAGCCAGAATGCTTCCTAGAGGCAAGGATGGTGAAGCTTTGTCTCACATATTGTTGTTAGGAAAGGCTATTCCTTGGAAAGAGATATCATGCTTGGAAAGGTGGAGGGTCAAAGAAAGAAAGGAAAGCCCTCAACCAGATTGGATTGATCCAGTGACTGCAGCACCATATGGAGTCAAGTGTGTCGGAGAAGATGAGGGTGGTCCAGGATAGGTTAGGGTTCAGATCTATTATTCACAGGGGTTCTATGAGTTGTAGTAGACTTGATGGCAGCTAACAACAAAACAACATCTGACAACAACTACCTGGCCGACTGACTGGAAGAGACACATATTTGTTCCCATTACCAAGAAAGGATGTGGAAATTATCAAACAATATAATTAATATCACCTGTAAGCAAGATACTGCTGAAGATCATTCAGAAACCGCTAGAACAGTACATAGACAGGGAACTGCCAGACGGTCAAGCAGGATTTAGAAGAAACTGTGGCACCAGGGATATCAGTGCTGATGTCACATGGGTCCTGGCTGAAAGCAGAGAACACCAGAAGAATGTTTATTTGTGCTTTAATGACTATACATCGGAAGCAGGAGTGGCATCCACTTCCTAAACAACAGCCTCCGGAAACTCTATGAACTTTGATAAATGTCCATCGTTGCAGAGGAGCTTCAGGCCTTTTGTTCATAGGGTCACTATGAGTCGTGCTTGACTCAAAGGCAATCAACACCACCACCACATTGACTATGCAAAGGCATTTGATTGTGTGGATCGTAACAAATCATGGCTAACATCGAAAAGAAGGGGAGTCCCAGAATACTTAATCGTACTTATGTGAAACCTATACCTAGACCAAGAGGCTGCTGGGAGAACAGAGCAAGAAATGCTGTATAGTTTAAAATCAAGAAAAGAGTGCATCAGTGATGTATCTTTCCTTTCTCTATACCTGTTCAAACTGTTTGCTGAGCAAATAATTTGAGAAGCTGGAAGAATGTGAGGAAAACATGTGGCATCAAAATCACATTGACAAGGAAGACTTATCAATAACCTGCCTTATGCAGATGACACAACCTTGGTTGATGAAAGTGAAGACTTGAAGTACTTGCTGCAGAAGATCAAGGACTATGACCTTTGGCATGAATTGCATCTCAACATAACAAACAAACAAACAAGGACCAACAGTCAATACTGTGATAGATGGAGAAAGGATTAAACCTGCCAATGATTTACTCTTCCTTGAATCAGCACCCTTGATCTAGGTATGAGTAGTTAAAAAATCAGGAGACATATTGCATTGGGCAAGGACACTGTCAGAGACCTTTCCAGAATGCTGGAGAGCAATGATGTCACTTTGATGACTAAGGTTGGCCTATTTCAGACCATGATCTTCTCAATCACCTGCTATACATTGGAGGGCTGGACAATGAATAAGAATGGCAGAAGAATTAATGCCTTTGAGTGGTGGTTCTGGAGAAGAGTACTGAATATCCTATGGACTGACAGAAGAAGAAACAGATATGTTTTGGAAAGGATGCAGCTGAGTGTTCCTTGGAGGCAAAAATGGCAAAGCTTCGTCTTTCATACTTTGACATATAGTGAGGCAAGGCTGTTCATTGGAAAGGGACACCATTCATGGAAAGATGGGAGGTCAGTGAAGGAAAGGAAGACCCCCAATGAGATGAATTGACACGGTGACTTCAACAATGGGCTTGAGTGTTTCAGAGATGATAAGGATGGCATAGGATAGAACAGGGTTTAGGTTGGCTGTTCATAGGGTTGCTATGAGTCAAACTTGATAGCACCTAACAACAACAACAACAACAACAAACAACAACAACAACTTTCGCTGTCTGAAATAGACTGAACATCCAGTTAAGGTGCATTAATAACAATTGGTGACTGGAATGTGAACATGGGAAACGAAGATCTGTTAGTAGGAAATTATGGACTTGATAGAAATGAGGCTGCAGATCAAATGATTGAATTTTGCACAATGATTTATACATGAGAATTACCTTTTTTTTAAAAAAAAAAAGAACAAAACACAAATGGAGACTATACATCTGGACCTTACCTGATATACTGCGCAGGAATCAGACTGACTACATATGTGGAAATAGTCCTCGGAGAAGCTCAATATCAGGAGTCAAAACCAGGCAAGATGCTGACTGTGGAGCAGACCATCAAGTTCATGTGCAAGTTCAAACTGTTTTGGTGATGTTGTTAGCTGTTGAATTGACTACATTAGCGACCCTATGCACAATGAATAGCTCTAAATCCTACTCTATCCTGAGCCAATCTCATCATCTCTTACACATTTCCTCTTATTACCCCAGTTACTGTGTCAATCCAAGGTCTTCCTCTCCTGAGCCCCTCCACCCTGCCAAGCATGATATCCTTCTCCAAGGACTGGTCCCTCCTGGCAACATGCCCAAAGCATGTGAGAAGGATCCTCCAAATCTTTGCCTCCTCGGAGCAGTTTCGATTTACCCTCTCCAGGTCATACTTGTTAGTTATCTTGTCAGTCCCTGGTATGTTCAATACTCTTTCTCCAGTACCACAACTAGAAGGTATCAATTCTTCTTCTGTCATCTTTGGTCATTATCCTGCTCTCTGATTCATAGCAAGTAATTACATGGCCTGCATCAGGTGCACCTTACTCTCTAGACTGACCAGGCTGCTCTTCAGCACTCTGGAGAGACTGAAGAGAATGAAAACACAACCACAAGAACCAAAATATGGCCTTGAGTCTATCCTACTTAAATTTAAAAATCATCTTAAGAATAAATTTGAGCAAAACAACTATGAGATATCATCTCACCCCAGAATAGCAAAATTTAACAGAACAGCAAGCAACAAATGCTGGCGAGGTTATGGAGAAACTGGAACCCTTATTCACTGTTGTTGGCAGTGTAAAATGATGCAACCACTGTGGAAGGTGGTATGGCGTTTCTCAAAAAGTTGCAAATAGAGATACCATTTGACCTAGCAATTCCACTACTGGGAATATACCCTAAAGAGACCATAACTGACATCCAAGCAGATATATGCACACCCGTGTTTATTGCAGCTTTGTTCACAATAGCAAGGAGTTGGAAACAACCTAAGTGTCCATCAACAAATGAATGGATAGAGAAGCTGTGGTATATTTACACAATGGAATACTACGCTGCACTGAAAAACAAGGAATTCATGAAATATTATTAAAAATGGGTGACCCTGAAGGACATTATGCTGAGTGAAGTATCTCAGTCACAAAAGGACAAATACTGCATGGTGCCACTGTTGTGAAACAAGACTGACTTCGGGGTTTGGGGGAAACTGAGAAAGATGGGTTCAATAATGTGTACCGCACTGAAACAGATGTGGGAGAAAACTGTTTAAAAGGGATATGTGATTAGGTCTTTTTGTCATGACAGGAGTCCAGAGTGAAGGCTGCATAGTGGAATGGATCTGGGGGAGGGATTGTAAAACAATGAAAGACTTTTTCTTTTACTTTTCAAAGAGGGGAGTGTACTGGGGGGAGGGTTGGGAGGGGAGAAAAGTGCAACAATGAATGAATGGAAATCCAAAGTCTCTGTAAATTTTCATTGAAATTAATAATAAATTTTTAAAAAGGAAAAATAAAAAAGAAATTCGGGGGAAAATAGATTTGAAGCATTGAATACCCATGTTAGAAGAAGATGGAGTATGTTGTGGGATGACATCAAAGGTATCATCCATGAAGAAAGCAAAACATCATTACAAAGGCATAGAAGAAGGGAAAGACTAAAACAGATTTCAGAAGAGATTGAAAATTGTACTATAGCATCAAGAAGCCAAAACAAAAGGAAGAGAGGCAGAAGTAAAAGAGATGAGCAGAAGATTTCAAAAAGCGGCTCTAGCAGACAAACAATATTCCCAATAAGATTTCCATTGTTGTTGTTGTTGATTGCCATCAAGTTGAGCATGACTCATAATGGCCCTATGAACAAAAGCCCTATAGTCTTTCTGTAACTAACGTCATTTCTCCAAGTTCATAGAGTTTCCAGAGGCATGTAGTTTAGGAAGTGGATGCCACTCCTGCTTCCAAATCTATTTTAAACTGGGAACTCCACCAATCACTGTCCATCATGGGCACTGTTATGGCATTTGATACTCCAATGGCACAAGGTTTAGCGTCACAGCAAACCCAGATTACCTCAGTACAGCAAATTGACAGAAGAGTGCTGTATGACTTAGAAGAATGTTCCTCTAAAATATAACATGAAGCTGCAGGCCCGAGGGCCCTCCAGGATGTCTTGACAAGAAACAAGAGGCTTAAATAAAAAAACAACCAGACGTTCCACCTGATCCTCAACCAGAACAAGTACTTGCATCTTACTGATTCCTGCTGTGTCACCCAGCCACCCAATGTTTCCATTATAAAGGAAATATAAAGAGCTGGAGTTAGAAAATAAAGAGAAGAACTTACTTTCTCAAGCTAAAATAACTGAAAAAGAAATTTAAGCCTTGAGCTAAAATACTGAAGGATGCTATAGGCAAAATCTTGAATTATCCAGGAAGCATCAAAAAAAGATACACAAAGTCATTGTACCAAGAAGAATTGGCTAATACAAAATCATTCCAGGAAGCAGCATATAATCAAGAACCAATGGTAATGAAAGAAGGAGTTCTAGCTGCAGGCACTGACAAAAAAGAAGGCCCCTGCAACTGAAGACATTGGCAAAACTAAAGCCTCTGACACTGATGGAATAATATTGACATGTCTCAACAGCAGATGCAGCTCTGGATGTGCTCACCATTCCGTGCCAGGAAATTTGGAAGATAGCTACCGAGCCAGCTGACTGGAAGAGGCCCGTATTTGTTCTTATTCCTAAGAATGGTGATCCAACAGATTGTGAAAACTATATCATATGTCAGTAAAATCTTGCTGAAAATTATCCAAATATGGCCACATGGACAAGGAACTATCAGAAGTTCAAGCCAGATTTAGAAGAGGTCATGGTACCGGGGATATCATTGTTGATGTCAGATAGATCTTGACTAAAAGCAAAAAATACTAGAAAAATGTCTATTTGTGTTTTATAGACTGTTGTTCTTAAATGGTTGAGGGTCTTTCTCTCCTCTGCCAACCCTCCAACCTTCCCAGCATCATGATCTCTAATCAACATCCCCAAAGTGTGTGAAGCAAAGCCTCATACTTCTTGCCTCCAAAGAACACTCGAGCTGCACCCTGTTCATCCATGGGATGTTCCAACACCACAGCTCAATGGTGCAAGTTCTTTTTCTGTCATTTTTATTCATTGTCCAGTTCTCAGATGCATAACAAGTAATTGGAAAGATCATGACCTGAATCAGAAGCATCTTCGTCCTCAAATGAACGTCATTACTCCTCAATAACTTGGAGAGGACCCTAACTGCAGATTTTCCAATTGCGATCCATTTCCTTATTTCCTGACTGCTGGTACCTGACTGGATCCAAGCAAGATGAAGCTGTTGACCATTTCAATCTCCTCTCCATCCATCATGATGCTGCCTATTGGTCCAGGGGTAAGAATCTTTGTTTTCTTGACACTGAGATACAATCCATACCAAAGACTGCATTCCTTGATCTTCTGCAACATTTGACTATGCAACGGCATTTTTGATTGTGTAGCTAATAACAAGTTGTGGCTGTCATTGAGAAGAATGGGAATCGCAGAGCACTTAATTGTGCTTATGCGGAACCTGTACCTGGACAAGGAGGCTATTGTGTGAACAGAGCAGGGGAACACTGCATGGTTTAAAATTTAGAAGTGAGTGTGTCGGGGTTGCATTATCTCTCCATACCCATTTAATTTGTATGCTGAGCAAATTATCCGAGAAGCTGGACTCTATGAAGAGGAGTGTGGTATCAGGATTGGAGGGAGACTCATCAATAACCAGCATTATGCAGATGACCCAACTTTGCTTGCTAAAAGTGAAGAGAACTTGAAGCATTTATTGTTTATAGACCAGGCAAAGGAATTTGACTGTGTGGATCATAACAAGTTACAATTAACATTGAGAAGAATGGGAATCTTAGAACATTTAATTGTGCTCATGTAAAACCAGTGCAATCTGGATGTCAGAAGAAACTCTGAAGATTGCACTGGAATGTAGAGAAGCCAAAGCACAAGGAAGGATTCAAGACACTAAAGAGCTGAACAGAAGATTCCAAAAGGCAGCACGGAATGACAAAGCAAAATATTACAATGAAATGTGCGAGGAGCTAGAGTCGGAAAGTCAAAAGGGCCGAACTCGTTCA
>NW_006399795.1:16930562-16990711 GCF_000299155.1 Elephantulus edwardii
TTAGGGCTGTTGTACATAGGGTCGCTATGAGTTGCAAACGACTCAATGGCATATAACAACAACAACAACATGTAAAACCTATACCTAGACCAAGAAGTGGTTGTCTAAACAGAGCAAGGAGACCCTGCGTGTTTTAAAATCAAGATAGATTTACATCAGGGCTAGATTCATTCTCCATACCTATTGAATATTGAATGCCAGAAAAAAATAATTCCAGAAGCTTGACTTTATAAAGAGGAATCTGTCATTAGGATCAGAGGAAGTATGCTAGGAGAACAAACATGTTCATCCTGGAGAGGGTGAAATCAGGCTGCTACTTGGAGGCAAGGATTCTGAAGTTCTGTCTGACATACTTTGGACATGTTGCAAGGAGGGATCAGTCCTTGGAGAGAGGCACATTATGCTTGGGACGGTAGAGGGAAAGCGCAGGAGAGGAAGACTCTGGAGTAATGGGGGTAGGTATGTCAGAGACAATAAGATTGGCTGAAGATAAAGCAAGCTTCAGGGCTGTTGTACTTCAGGGTCACTATGAGTTGAAAGTGACTTGGCGACACATAACAACAACAACATAAGTACACATGTACTGGAGGTCACTGCACAACAATGGGAGGGATGAAGTGGTAGGAGTCTGCCATTGATTGATGTGTCCTCCACTCTTGAAAAATCAATACAAATTTATGTATGTAATAACAGGCCATAGTCTTTCTAATCACTTGCTGTGCATCTGAGAGCTGGACAACGAATAGAGATAACCGAAGAAGAACTGATGCCTTTGAGCTGTGGTGTTGGAGAAGAGCACTGAACATCCTATGGACGGCCAAGAGAACAAACAATTATGTCTTGGAAAGGGTGCAGCCAGAGTGCTCTTCAGAGGCAAGAATGAGAAAAAGATTGATATGAATTACAGGTGACTTCATGGCACATAACAACAACAATGATATAATTTGAAAGCTAATAACTTGTTAAGCATCAGAGAGCTGGACAGTGGCTAGGGATGATAGAAGGAACGAACTGATGTCTTTGAGCTGTGGTGCTGGAGAAGAGCATTGAATGGACCACTAAGAGAATGAACAGGTTCATCCTGGAGAGGGTTAAACCAGACTGCTCCTTGGAGGCAAGGATTCCAAAGCTTCATCCAACATACTTTGGACATGTTGCAAGGAGGGACCAGTCCTTGGAGATGGACTTCATGCTTGGGAAGGTGGAGGGAAAACACAGGAGAGGAAGACCCTTGATGAGATGGACTGACACAGTGACTGGGGTAATGGGGTTGGTTTGTCAGAGACACTAAGTTTGGCACAGGATAGAGCAGGGTTTAGGGCTGTTGTATATTCGGTCACTATGAGTCTCAGGTGAACTCAACAGCACATAACAACAAAACAGCAATGACTTCTCAGGATCTGGTAAACCAATCCAATCAGCGCTCTAACCTAATGAAAGGGGAGGGGTTTCTCCAGGACATAGTTTGTAATATCTTTCATCGCGTTAGAAATGAAAAGAGAGGAAAGTGAGCTGAGAAGGGGGAGCTCTCAGTACCAGGAAGGAAGGGGGAGAGCATCCTTTTGAGTGAGTCTGTGAGGATGCTCTTGGACGCTGAGGAAAGCTAAGACACCTGGAGAGGTCCAGGGGACGCTGACTGCAGGCGCTGAAGGAAACATGGACCTTCTTCCAGACAGAGACAGCCTTCCTCCAGAGGCGGCACCTTGAATTTGGACGTCCAGCCTCTAACCCTGTAAGAGAATGCATTTCTGTTTGTTACAGTCACTTTGATGTCTCTGAGACAGCAGCCCTAGATAACTGAGATAGAGCCCCATCAGGAGGGGGCCCTGAACGTGTGGGCACTGACACTTTGAGGACGTGACCCTTGCCCTTGCCCTTGTCCACCAGTTGCCGTGTCACTATGCACACGATTTGTGTGCCTCATAATGCCCACGTGATTACATATGCAGTTGCTGGGGGTATCTCCCCACCTCAGGAAGGAACTACGTCCAGCACAGCAGCCCCACACAGGGAGGCCACAGAACCACACTGGAGCATGACTGCACGACATGGGCCCTCAGCACCGCGGGCTGAGTCTGTCCCATCCCCACCCTGTGCCCTACCTTTGAAACCACAGGCTCTTCTAACTCAGTCTCTGGTTCCTGAGGACGAACTGACACCTTACAGCCTGATAAACAGCACTGGCCACATTTGTCCTGTCTTCCTGAGCCCAGTACCCTAGGGGTAACCCAAACTTTGGAAGTGTCTTTTCTGCCCTAAACCCAAGTCTTAGCGCAGTGGGGCAAGCGGCAGAACCCTGTCCTTGTTGTACTGGAGAGCTCTTCACAGGATCCTTTTGTCTAGCTGGCGTCCAAGTGTTGTTACCCGGAAGTCTGCCAATCTGAGGCTCTTTCGGTCCACATGTCTTAGTCATCTCCCAACTTCTAGGGGCTGAGTGTGGGCCTCCAGCCACCAGTGATAGGCTTCGAGGGCAGAGTCCTATGTGGCACTTGCGAGGAACCCTCTGTCCGGCAGTGAGGAGAGGTTCACCTCTCTCAGAAGGGCTCCCACTTGACAGCATGAGTTCAGCTCTGAAAGCCAATTGTGCTGTGTCCAGAGAAAAGGGGATCAGCTCATTGGGGAGGTGGTGGTTGTGGGTTTCAAGGGAACTTCTGACCAAGTATCTTGGGGAAATCTCTGCATCACAGTCTTTACCACATCTCCAGTCTGTGGGTGACATCATGGCCATACGTATGTCATTCCATACTCCCCTGTCAAGATTCAGGCTGCCTCAATCCAAGCAGTTTCTACCAACTACTCTTGTGCCTGAGGCTAGGAGATTGTGGGGCATTTCAGGAGAAAACTTCAGCTGGAGTCGTCTAAAGAGGCTTTAGAAAAGTGCCAGAAGCCCAGAACTCCTGATGGAGGGCTGTCTGGGGATGGTTTGGAGGCGGCATGCTCTTTGACCTGCTACCTCTGTAGGGCTGTTCTCAGCTCCCTCCTGGTAACCAGGATTTGGGGGTGGGGCTAGAAGGGGGATGAAATTGGAAATATTTGGAGTAGAGGCTGCTTCTGAGTCTAAGACCTGAGAGGATCCCTCCCTCTGAGTGCCAGGTGCCTCTACTAGAAAGGTACAGTGACATGCCGGTCTCACCCTTCACCAGTTCATTCAAGGCCTCCCTCACACCACAGGGCTGGAGCTCACCTACCCTCTTCTGCAAATTGTCCTAAGATACGGGCACCTGGTTGGGCGGCGTGGGGCTTCTCCGCACCTGGAGAGGCGGCCTCAGCCTAGTGGGCGTGGCCATTGTCTCCTCCGCAGGTATGGGGCTGAGGTTGGCGTGGAGACTTAGATGCAGGACCTCATCCCATATCCTTTGGGGGATCCAGGGAGAAAACTGGAGGTGAGCAGAAGAGAGGCAACAGCCAGGAGGAGCAAGGAGGTTCAGGGCAGATGCAATATTCGATCCCAAGGGGTCCTACGCGCGGACCACCGCTGAGGGCACCTTGGGCGGGATGACTCAAGTACCTCCTCCTACCACATCCGACGCTGGACGTCTCCCCCGCGCACTGGGTCCGACCTTTCACACCTTTTGCTCTTCCTACAATCGCAGCGGGATATTTGTGGGCTCAGCGGCTTGTGTGTTCGGGGAGGGCTGTGCCAGGGGGAGGGGTTGCGGATAGTGCCAGGGACTCAAAAAGCCTCGGGTCCCGGCAGCGGGGCCAGAAGAAATGCGCGCGGCCGCGTGGGGCGTGGTGGCGCTGCTCTGCGCGCTCAGCCTGGGCCAGCGCCCCACGGAGGAGGCGCGCTGCGGCCCGGGTCTCACGTCGCGCGGGACTGGACCTAACGCTCGGTGCTGCCACTCCTGTGAAACAAGTAAGCCCCGCGCCGCCGAACCCCGCGATTAACGAGGTTGAGTGCTGAGCGGAGGCCAGGGTCTGGGGTGGGGCCTTGAGGAGAGGGGTGGGTCAGGGTCTCCACCTGGGGATGGGCTTCCTGGAGCCTGTTGCTAGGCGGGGACTTTGGGGTTCGTGATGAACTTTAGCCTGCCCCCAGGCCGCCTCTTGCCCAACTTGGGGTTTCAGCCAGCTACATCTCCCTGCCCTATCTCTCCCATCCTATTTCTGCCCCGCCCCCGCCCCTGCCCCGTGGCTGCAGCTGCGGGTGATAGGGTTCTGGATGTGCCACTCCGGGGCTGCAGACGCAGGAAACACAGGGCTTCATTCTGCCTGCCTGCTAGCGGGAGCAGACTCCGAGGGTCCCAACCTCCGTGGCTGTGGGGGCAGAGAGGCAGGGAGGGAGGCAGAGAACTGTCTCAGGGGTCGACCAGGAAGAGGGGCAGCAATTGGCAGCGATGCCAGGGTATGGAGAGGGAGGGCAGTAGAGCCCCAGACCCCCAGACCAACTTGTCCAGTAGGCTGAGCCCTGGTCATGCAGGAGGAACAGCCTCAGAGCAGTGGTCAGGAGTGGTCAGGGTGGGAAGGATGGCTGGATAGAGCCTAGGGTCTTGAGTCTGCTGGGTGCTCTTTGTTCAATGAGGCTAAGGTGGCAGGGGCGCCGGGGGTGGGGGGGGATACTAGCACACAACTGCTGAGAAGTGACCACTGTGTTTCCAGCTACAGGCCAGACTAACTGTGAAGGCTGCAAGTGTGTCCAGATTGGGTACCACTGTGGAGAGCCCAAGTGTGACACCTGCAAGCCCCATCCATGCAATCCAGGCCAGGAAGTAGTAGTCCAAGGTGGGTACCCAGAGGTGTGCATGGGCAGGTGAATGTGGGTGCCTGTGGGCATGGAGACTGGGCTCGAGGCAGGTAGGCAGCCATGGAAAGGCTGCTCCTTTGAGAGACGATCCTCTCTCAGCCTAGGCTTCTCCATGCAGGAGAAGATACCAGTGCCTTCTCAGGCTGTCTTTGAGGACAGTCGATTCCTTCTGTGTAAGGAAAAGCTCCGATTTGGGGGCGGTTTACCCATGAGGGGAGGGTCCTGAGGAAAGCCTGGAGCTGGGAAGTACCTGAGCAGAAGCAGACTCAGGGCAGGTGGGACTGTGAGCTTGAACCAGCACAGGCTAGAGGGGAGGCCACTCCCTTGGGGACCAGCAGGGCCCCAGCCTCAGCCCCTTTCTCTAGGTGACTGCTGGAGCCAATTGAATCCTTGCTGGCTCTTCCTGCCAACTCTCATCCCCTCCCCACACTGTTCCCCCTCATGTCCACCTGGAAGAGTTCCCCATCCATAGTCACAGCCTATGGGCCTTGCCTCCCCTTCTTCCCACAAGGGCCTGCCTCATCTCATAGGTTGTGTCCGTTGTGCAGCCCTGTGGCTTCCAAGATATCGGATGGATGGATGATATGGGGGATGGAGGAAGATTGTCCCTCTGCAGTGGACCCTGATCCTGCCTCATCCACCCAGTATCCCCTTGCAACCTGTCTATCTGTCGTCCCCAGGGATTTTCAATTTTGGCTTTAAGTGTGTTGACTGTGCTCCTGGGACCTTCTCTGATGACAGAAGTGGCCTCTGCAAGTCAAAGACCAAGTGAGTTCTAGGGGAGAGGGTGTGCGCCCCGGGGAGGAGGGTTTCAGGACCACTTTGAGGAGGAATTGAGATGAGAAGGAGGATGGCATCTTCAGTCCTTCCCAGTGTGATGATATCCAGGATCTCCTGGTGATCGGGTGACCCCTCCCCCAAGAGCTCAAATGACAGCAGCCTAGACAGGGGCTTCCTGGTCACTGCTCTGAATGCCCCATGCCTGTGTTCCAGCTGCTCCATGTTCGGCTTCTCTACTTTGTTCCCTGGGAACAAGACCCACAATGCTGTGTGTAGCTCCAAACCCCCTGCTGAGTCCTGCTCCCTGCTGACCCTGGCCTTGCTCGTCATGGCCGCCTGCATCCTTGTCCTGGTCGTGGTCCACCTGGGCCTGCGCATCTGGGAGCTAAAGAGAACACGCATGTGCTACCGAGGTCAGTGGTGCCCTGGGTGGGGAGCCTCGCTCACACCCCCCTTTGGCCCTCTTTGACAGTAGTCTCTCGCAGGGATACAGCAGCCCCCGGAGGTGTCGCTGCCCGAGGATGCCCACAGCTACCAGCTTCCTGAGGAGGAGCGGGGAGGGCAGCAGGCTGAGGAGAAGGGCCGGCTTGAGAACCTGTGGGTGTGAGGCCTGGCCAGCTTTGTGAGTGACTGGAACCCTGGACCTGCAGCGCCAAGCTGATCCTCCCCTGGGGTGTGGGTGTGTATTGGGGGGATTTGTGGAGGGTGACCCTTCTTTAGCCCCAGCTCCAGGCCCAGCCCTGCTTCCCTCGAGGGTGGAAGTGGGTGTGAGATGGTGTTAGTGATGACCTGACCATGTGAAAGGTCAGACTCGGTGGCTGGGCCTTATGAGAGACATGGATATGGCTTTGACTGAAAGTCTCTTGCAAGCCCTGCTGAGTGGTTTATTGGCCAGAGTGCAGACGTCCTGAACCTGGCTTGGCTGATGGAACAGTCCATTAACATCCGCTGATGACCGCATGTACTTGTGCTTCTTGGTGGCAGGGGTATCAGGAAGCTGGAGACCAAAGCCTCTCCAGTGTCCTCAGTCTCCTCCATGCAGTGCAATGAAGGGGGACAGATAAAGCCTTCCTTCCCCTGGCAGCTGGTGGCTCGGGTTAGGTTGGGGACAGTTAGGGGACATGCCAGCCCAGAGCTTGATTAGGGCCCCAGGCCTGGAGTCTTGCTGGTGCCATGCTGGACTTCTGCCTCCATTGCCACAGGGCTTCCCTGTCCAGGCTCCTCTCCCTTAATGTCCCGAGAAGGCATAATTAGGGGCAGCTCATTCTTTGTCTGTTCCGCATGTAGACTGAAAAGGTATGGAGATAAGCAGCATCCCTGACGTACACTTTTCCTGATTTTGAACCATGCAGTGTTTCTTTGCTGTTCTGCCTTCTGGTCCAAGTATAGGTTTCACATAAGCTCAATCATGTGTTCTGGAATTCCCATTCTTCTTAGAATTGTGATCTGTTTGTGATCCACATAGTCAAATGCCTTTGCATAGTCAATGAAACAGAGAAAAATTCCTCTGGTACTTTCTTTCAGCCAAGATCTATCTATTAGCTGTACTATTCCTCATATCATGGCCTCTTCTAAGCGCAGACTGCAGATCATCCGGGAGGCTGAGCTCCATGAGGAGGAAAGTGGCATCAGGATTGGAGGAAAACACATCAACAACCTGCATAACGCAGATGACACAGCCTTGCTTGCTGAAACTGAGGAGGATCTGAGGCATTTGCAGCAGAAGGTCAAGAACTGCAGCCTTAAATATGGATTGTAGCTTAACATCAAGAAAACAAAGATTGTTACCACTGGGCTGATTGAAGCATCATGATAGGTGGTGAAGAGATTGAGATTATTAACACCTTCGGTTTGCTTGGCTCCACAATCAACACTCTTGGTACCAGCAGCAAGGACATAAAAAGACAAATTGCATTGGGAAAGTCTGCTATCAGGGACCTCTCCAGAGCAATGATGTCAGTCTGGAGACTAAGGTGTACCTGATCAGGCCCATGGTCTTTGCAATTACTTGCTATGTATAAGAAGGCTGGACAATGACTAGGGATGATAGAAGGAGAATTGATGCCTTTGAGCTGTGGTGCTGGAGAAGAGGATTGAATATACCATGGACTGTTAAGAAAACAAACAGGTTTGTCCTGGAGAGGGTATATTAGAGGCAAGGATTCTGAAGCTTTTTCTGTCACACTTTGAACATATTGCAAGGAGGGACCAGTCCTTGGAGAAGGATGTCATACTTGGGAGCGTAGAGGGACAACGCAAGAGAGGAAGACCCTGAATGAAATGGATTGATTCAGTGACTGGGGTAATGTGGGTAGGTGTGTCAGAGACAATAAGGCTCAGGATAGAGCAGGGTTCAGAGCTGTTGTACATAGGGTTGCTATGAGCTGCAAGTAACAACAAAACAACATCCTTTGTCTGATAGGGCTTCCTTCTCTGGATGTCCATGGAGGGTCTGGTTTCTGGGTGAGCCACATAGTCTGCAGGTCTCTGTTCGGTCTCACACAATTCTCTGCCCCAGCATTCTTTGGCTTGGCGGATAGCCTCAGAGTGGCCTGGGTTGGCTCTGCTGTTTCCCTCTCCTGGGGGTGAGGTGGGGTGGCACTCGCTACAAGCTGCCATCTGGTGATATTTGGAAAAGACCTTGGCAGACTGTCCCAGGTATGTCTGTTCCTGCTCCGCAGCACATGCCAACGCCAACCAGCCTTAGCAGGAGCACCCTGCGGGTGCTGGCACATCCCGCCCCCAGACATGTAGCCTCCTCCAGAAACCCCACCCCTGCCCTCTGCCCCAGAAACCCCCTCCACTGAGCTGCTCCGACAGAGAGGAGGTAAGGGGGAGATGATCGCCCTGTCTCCCACTTTTTACACCCTCATATCTGTCCTGCCATTCAGCATGGCTCTCAAGAGATACTGAGGGAAGAGATAATGTTAGATGGAAGAGACAGTGGGACACCTGAGAGGGGTGGACAGTGGACAGTCTGACCCTAGAAACGCCCACTGTCAATGGCTCCTCAGAACGTGACTCAGAACAGGAACTACTGCTCACCTCTTCCTGCCCACAGTGGGTGGAGGCAGACACCAGCAGTATGAACCAGTGCAGAGAAAATACCACATCATCCGGGCACTGAGGCTGGCCAGCAGGCAGAGGTGGCCTGACTCCACAGCATGGTTGAGACAGACTGGAAGAAGAGTTCAGAGAGAGGGACATCTTGTGATGGATCCAGGGGACTGCTCAGCCCCTCTGAAGAGCTTTTTGCCCTCTGGCTCTCTTAGGCTCTCATGGCCCCTAGGGGTTCCCCTCTACACTGTGGGGACAGGGCGTCCAGGCCCTAATAGACACTGAGACCTTTTCAAGAAACTGGTGACGTGCACAGGTCTGGGCACTGCGCCCCTGACTCAGCATGGAAATTCCTCGTGGGCTGCCCTGTGTGGTGTCATCAGGTGGCAGGGCTGCAGGGGATTCCAAAATGGGGTGGGGGACTTGTTGGGGACTCTCTCCCTCCAGGCTGCACCCACCTAGCCACGCCCCCTTGGGTCTTGTTGCTGTGTCCTCAGCCGACCTTCTTCATCAGGTCCCCTCCAGTCACGGCCCTGCCTGCAGTGTAGCCCAGCTCCACACCAGGCCACCTGAGACTGCTGCTGTCTCTCAGGAGTCTGAGGTCTTTAGGGACCAGAGTGGTGCTGGGAAGTGGGTAAAGGCAGCTTTGAGAGTGTGGGGATGTGTATGGCTAGCATAAGGGCAGAGAAGCAGAGGTGGGCTCCGGATTTTGGGAAGAGTTGGGGAGCCTGCCCTTTTCTCCGCAGCCCTTACCCAGCAGTGACATGCTTAACTCCACCACTGGGGCCAGCTTCCTTTCAGCTCCCCCTTCCAACCTTCTTCCCATTGTCTCCAGCCCAGCACATTAGTAGGTGAGCACACATTAGGACTGAATTGGGATGATTGGGTAGGGGTTGTGCCTAGGACTTTAGGACCAAGCCCTGGTCTGGGGCCAGGCAGGCTCAGATCAGAAGGTGTTGGATGGACATGGCTGGGTCCCACTGAGGCTGCTAGGTAGGAGACAAGTCTAAATATGGAGCTGAGGAGATGAGGAGGACAGTCTGCAAGACCTAGAAACAGTAGGGGGTGTGTGTAGGAGATAGGTGTGCACAGCCTAGGCCGAGTTAGGCCAGCAAGGGCTCACTGAGAGAGAGACCCTGCCTTACCAGGAACTGTGAACCCCTCAGAGTCGCCATGAGCACCAGCTGTTTCGGAAAACCACAGCCCTTTCCCACACTCTGGGCCACAGATGGTGTGTCAGTTCAGCCTGAGCCAACGGCCTCAGATAAAGATCCGTCCTCTGTTCCCAGAAGTGCTTCCGCTGTAGTGGCTCCCACCCCTTTCTCTGGCTGGAAGAGGCCCCTGCCTCTCGTGGCACTGAGATACCACCAGTTCCTGCTGGACAGAGATCAAGCTCAGAGGCAGGAAGAAGAGGACAAATGACTCACCTTTCCTGCCTGGCCAGTCTCAAGACAGCCACAAGGGCCAGTGGGAGCGATGGGACACAGTATCACAGACTGAGTGGAACAGACCAGTAGGCCTGGCCACTAGGGGCTCCAACAAGGTTAACACCCCTACCTGTTTCCTTTGCTGTGGCTGACTCTTCAGGGCCTCCATCTTCACTGGCTGAGCTGGGCCCTCCCTCTTCAGCCCCTCTAAGAACTACAGGGTCTCCTAAGCAGCTTTACAAGGGTAGGGAAAATGAGGCACATCCCCCCACCCACCATAAATGCTATCCTTCCAGGAAGCGTCCAGGTGGGGGACTTCCTAGAGAGGGAGTTGATGTAGTCAGGGGTGCTCCCTGCATCTCCTTTAGACAACTTCTAACCCTGATTGTGCTGGCTCTTTAGGGAGCTCTCATGGGGTGAGAATCCTGGGCCTCCCTGTGGACGAAGCATCTAGCAGAACCTGGATCCAGACTGTCAGGTGCTGAGGGAGGCCCTATCTCACTGTCTTTGTTACTATCTCCTGACCACCTCTCCCCTGCACCTTTCCAGCAAGGGCCACCTTGGAGCCCGAGAGAATGGTGGAGTAGGAGACCTGATGATGTAGTGAATAACATCCTGAGTGAAACAATTTCACAACCTTGTTTATTCACTGACACTCAATTAGGCTTTAAAAGAGGGGCACTGCAGACATGAGAGCAGGAGGCACAGTCCAGACCTTTGAGGACATGACAAGGGGTCAGAATAGGGCAGGCCACCCTGCAGACACACCCCCCTCCTGCCCAGGCCCAGATCTGAAGTGGGTCATCTCAAACGGACTGTGCTGTCTGTCATCCTGCACAGTGACACGGCTCTGTGTCTCTGGGCAGAGACACAGGCCCCTTGGCCAATGGAGACAGCTGGACAGTAGTGATGACTCCTGGTGAGACAGGCCTGACCATGACCATGAGGCATGCATGACACATGCATCATAGTGTTAGCCAGGCCAGGGCCTTTGGACAGGTCAAAGGGGAAGGGTCAGAGAAGCCAAGGAGGGTGCCCAGGATGAGAATGTGGCGGGTAATAACTCCAAGGTAACATGGCCATGAATTTCCAAGTAGAACCTTGGAGCCCCAATTGCTTCTCCAGGCCTGCCCAGTGTGTGCTGGTCAAACTTTTTCTCCTGGTCCCAGCCCCAATTCACCCTGAGTAGTCCTTGGCCATCAGGAGAGTCAGCCTGGCTGCAGAAAGAAGAAATCTGTTTCTTCCTTGAGCTCTTTCCCCTCAGTCTCCCAATCTCTGAGGGACCTCTTTACTTTCTCTCTTCTGTCCTTTCAGTGGGTTTCCAAACTTATAAAACAAACGCTTCTGCCCCCTCGAGGGTCTGCTGGTGGATTTGAACCGTCAGAGAAGAAGGGTTATTGGTACAGAGACCTTTGGGTGAGCCGTGGAGCTCTCTGACAGCTGTACCACCAGGGTCCCCTAAATGCTTCTCCCTGCTCAGTCCCTCCTCAACTTTTGCTTTTGGGACACACCTCAGTGGAGGGAGCCCTCTAGTGGCTCTCCTACCTCCTGCTCCTGGGGGAGCTGCTCACCCCAGGCCTTGCTGGAATGAAGCTGGTGGAGGCAGGGCGCCAGGGATGGGGATGCTGGAAGGGGAGGCTGGTTCTGGAGGTGGACCTAAACTGTGGGTTATGCTAAATGAGAAAGAATCTTTGTACGGCCTCTGAGGATCTGGGGTGCTGGCGTTGTAAAAGGGGGTTATATAAAGCAGCCCTTGATCTCTCTGAGTGGGAGGCTATGGGGCCCATGGTCTTCAGATCTCCGTTTTAGACTAAATTTCTTGGGGTCTTAGACGGCCTGCTAGGAGAGTTCCCTCCACTTCAACGGCAGATTCTGGGAACAGGGACTCTAGAAGCCACTGTGGCTGGGTGAGGAGTTGGTAGGGGGATACATGCTGCTGTGGAGGTCGACTCCCTGTTCTCCAGGGCAGGCTCCCCCAGAGGACAGATCTCAGACCCAGCAGAAGAGTGGTGAGGGGCAGTGGGCGGGCGTCATCCCAGGGACTCCACCCCTATCACCAGAGTGTGTTAGAGGGTCAGCGATGTTCAGTCTGACCCTCTGCAGAGCCTTGTATGTAACAAAGTAGCCTTTATAGGTCCCAGACAGGGCGAGCGTCAGCGGCGCTCCTGGTTAGGAGCCCCGGTGGCCCGGGGTTTTGCGCCCTTTGCTCTCCTCCTCGCGCTCGTCCCCCACCCGCTCCGGGGAGCACTCCCGGGCCGGGGCCCCGCCGTCTTCGGGTGGCCTCGGGGCCTCGGCGTCCCAGGGGGCGGGCAGGGAGCCCGCGGCGCCGAGCCCCCGGGCCTCGGGGTCCTGTTGCTGCCGGGGTCGGCGCTGGAGGGCCGAGCAGGACCGCGGTGCGCTGGAGCCCCGAGGTGGCGCGGGCTTGCGTGCGCCCGGCCGGTCGGCGGCCCGGACCTGGGGCGGCGGCGCGGAGGGAGCGGTCTCGCAGGACGGCCGGGGACCCAGGGACGCGGGCGAGGGCCGGTAGATTGGCCGCAAGCCGCCCAGGCGTGGCCACAGGTCCGTTTCGCCGTTGTGCAGAAGCACAAAGTGACGCTGAGACAGCAAAGGCAGCATCTTTTGGCTGTGCAGGCTCTTCTGGAAGGTCTCCAACGCCAGGTCTGCAAGTGTGGAGGAGGGTGAAGGAAGGGGGCGGGCAGGGGGAGGGGCGGGGGCCGAGAAGAGTGGGGCTCTCATGTCCATAAATTGGGGCATAAGGTGAGAATTAGCAGGGACATCCGCTTCTAGGAGGGCCAGGTTAGTGGGGAGAGGATGGGTGGGTGATTGCCAGGGGGTCTTAAGAGCGGAGTGTATGTGGGGGTTGCTCTGCCAGTGCCTCACCGAGGGTTTCCATGACCACAGCAGGGATCACCTCCTTCAGCACCTCACAGTTGGTGTGTAGGGCCGGGTTGGAGTTCATTTCCAGCAGCCACACCTGAGGTCAAGGGTGGTCAGTAGCCCCGCCCCCAAAGGCTGCTTGGCCAGGGGGAGGCAACGACGCTGGTCCCCACTAATCTGGGTGCCATTGGACTGGCATTTGTGTCTGTGGCCTCATTGTCCCTAATTTGCTCAGGAGCTGAGGCTCTAAGGATCTTTCTGGGCTTGGGGGTCTACCCCAAGGAAGGGGTGCCCCTAATGGGAGCAGAGGACTCAGCCTCTTAGATATGTCAACCCCAGGGCTGGGTGGGGCAGGGTGGGGTCTGGAGGAAGTCACATTATGAACAGATGGTCAATGCCTGCTCACACCTGTCAACCTGCCCCCACCACTCCCACGCTCAGCTGCACCTTAAAGTTCTCATCGATCAGGAAGTCACAGCCAATGAGATCGAAGTAGCCCAGTTTGCAGTCCAGCTTGGATTTGACAGCCAGGAAGCAGTGGGCCATGATTTGTTGCATCCGCTTCTATAAGTGGGGGACTGTTGGTTAGGGCCCACCACCTGTCACCTCTCAGCCCGAACAGTCAAAACCTCATCACTCATCTGTCGCTGTTCCCTGCACGCTCACCTCTACCCCTCCCAGTGTGCTCACCTGTAACTCATCTACACACTCACAGGTGCACCGCTCACCTGCACAGCTCTACATCACACAACTCTCAAAGGCAGAAATTAATTCACATCAGTTTCATTCAACACATTAAAAATTCATTTAACACATTCAGAGAGTTTCTATAATACACTGTGTACTAAGGTTACAATAGTGAACTAAGTGTATAAGGACCCCATGTCTTCAAACAGCTTCCTCAAGTTAGGGGAGACAGGCATGTAAAATACAAATATATTACATATATTGTGTGGCATAATAGAAACTACTCAGGGACTTCTACAAATTATTGAGGAGCAATGATGTCAGTTTGAGGACTGACGTGTGCCTGATTCAGGCCATGGTGTTTTCAGTCACTTGTTGTGCATCTGAGAGTTGGACAATAAATAAAGATGACAGAAGAAGAATTGATATCTTTCAGTTATGGTGAATGGATTGGCAAAAGAAATGTCTTGGAGAAGGTGCAGCCAGTGTACTAGGAGGCAAGGATAATAAAGCTTCATCTCACATATTTTGGGCAAGTTGCTAGGAGAGATTATTCCTTGGAGAGGGGCATGATGCTTGGAAAGGTGGAGGGTTGGTGAAAGAGACTCTCCACCAGGTGGATTGACACAGTGACTTCAGCAATGGCCTCAAGTGTGAAAGAAATGATGAAAATGGCACAGGATAGGACAGAGTTCAGATCTATTGTACATATGGTCTCTATAGGTTGTACTTGACTCAATGGCACCTAACAACACCACCACCACCAACATAACAGAAAGTGATAAATGCTAAGGGAAAACGATGTAGGATAAAATTTTGCTGAAGATTATCCAGAAATGACTGGAACAGTACACTGACAGAGAACTAACAGAAATACAAGCTGGGTTTAGAAGAGGTCATGGCACTAGAGACATTATTGCCAGTGTCAGATGGAACAAGAATGTCTAAGTTTTGCTGACTATGCAAAGGCATTTGTGTGGATCACAAAAAATTGTGGCTAACCTTGAGGAAAAGGGGAATCCCAGAACACTTGATTGTGCTTATGTGAAACCTATACTTGGACCAAGAAAACAATGCATAGTTCAAAATCAGGAAAGGAGTGCGTCAGGGATGCATCCCGTCCCCATTATTCGGGAAGCAGGGCTTTATGAGGAGGAGTGTGGCATCAAGATTGGAGGAAAACTCATTAATAACCTACAATATGCAGATGACACAAGCTTGCTTGCTGAAACTGAAAAAGACCTGAAGTACTTGCTGCAAAAGATCAAGGACTATAGTTTTCAATATGGATTGAAACTCAACATCAAGAAGACAAAGATTCTCACCACTGGGCCAACTGGCAGCACCATAGTAGATGGAGAAGAGATTGAACACTAGCGGTCAGGAAATCACCTAATCCAGGCCATGGTCTTCTCAATTATTTGGGTTGAATAATGACTAAGGGTGACAGAAGACTTGATGAGAAGAGTCTTGAATATACCATGGACTGCCAAGAAAACAAATAGGTCGTCTTGGAGAGGGTGAAACCAAATCTCTCTCCTTGGAGGCTAGGATTTTGAATCTCCACCTCACTTATTTTGGGCATGTGGCCAGGAGAGACTGGTCCTTAGAGAAGGACAACATGCTTGGAAGGGTGGAGGGACAACACAGGAGAGGAAGACCCCTGATGAGATGGAGCAATGAGGGTTGGTGTGTCAAGAGCTAGTGAACCTAACTCAGGACAAGAAAGGGTTCAGAGCTGCTGTACATAGGGTCACTATATATTGTAGGTGACTCAAGAGCACATAACAACAATAACATTCTATGACAGGTTTGGAAGCAGGAGTGACATCCACTTCCTAAATAACATGCCTCTGGAAACTTTGATAAATGTTGTTGATTGTAGAGGGGCTTCAGGCTTTTTGTTCATGGGGTCTCTAGGAGTTGTGCTTGACTCAAAGGCAATCAACAACAACAACGATTCTTTCTATAGATGTAATCAATCTGATTCCTGTATAAGCCAGGTAAGGCCCAGATAAGGCCCATGTGTATAGTCACTGTTTATGTTTTTTAATAGAAGGTATTTGGAATGAATAAATCATTTCCAAAAATTCTATCTCCATTCTATCTTCAGCCTTAGTATCCAGTATATACAGAAAACAGCTTAATGATAGAAATGTGAAAGGTTATAGATCATAGACTTCTCTAATAAGCACATAAAAAGATGTTCAACATCACTAGCCATTAGGGAAATCTAAGTCATCGTTATAATGAGATGTTACTTCATATCCACCTACTCATCAAAATGAACAGAATAACAAAATCCCCCCAAAATAGGTGCTGAAGAGAATGTGAGGAAATTAAAACCCTCACAAATAGCTGGTGGGAACATAGAACCACTGTGGAAAAGTTTGCTATTTCCTCAAAGAGTTAAATAGAGAACTGAAGGCTTGTCTATATAGAAACTTGTGCACCAGTGCCCAAGGCAGCAATAGTCATAATTGCCAAAAAGTAGAAAACAACCCAGATGCCCATCAACTAATGAGTGAATAAGCAGAATAGAAACTGATGTTGTTAGGTGCTCTAGAAGTGACTATGACTCATCGCGACCTAACGAATGAAAGATAGGAACCTTGCCTTTCCCTGCCCCCTCCTCATGATTTCCGATATGTTCATTAGACATGCTCAAATAAATGTGCCATTCTGTATGCAGAACAAATCACGCAGGAGGCTGGACTTTATGAAGAAGAATGTGGCATCTGATTGGAGGAAAACTCAACAACCTACATTTATGCAGATGACACAATCTTACTTGCCGGAACTGAGGAGAACTGGAGGCATTTACTGCAGCCTTCAATATGGATTGAAGCTCAACATCAAGAAAACAAAGAGTCTCACCACTGGGCCAGCTGGCAGTAGTATCATGATAGATGGAGAAGAGATTGAGATTGCTAATAGCTTCAGCTTGCTTGACTTGATAATCAACATTCTTGGTACCAGCAACCAGGAAATCAAAAGATGAATTGTATTGGAGGAATCTGCTGTCAGAAACCTCTCCAGAGTACTGAAGAGCAACAATGTCTAGACTGAGACAGTCTAGATGTGCCTGATCCAGGCCAACATTTTCACAATTACTTGCTATGCAACAGAGAGCCAGACAGTGACTGAGGATGACAGACAAATTATTGATGCTTTTGAGTTTTGGTGCTGGAGAAGAGTATTGCATAACTGCTAACAGGACAAATAGGTCTGTCCTGGAGAGGATGAAACCAAGCTGCTCCTTGGAGGCAAGGATTTGGAAGCTCTGTCTCACATTTTTTGTGCATGCTGCCAGGAGGCACGAGTCTTTGGAGAACATTGTGCTTGGAAGAGTGGAGGGACAGAGCAAGAGAGGAAGACGCTGGATGAGATGGATTGACTCCGTGACTGGGGTAATGGGGGTGGGGGGTGTAGGTGTGACAGAGACAATGAAATGGACTCAAGATAAAGCAGAGTTCAGAGCTACTGTACACAGGGCCCTATGAGTTGCAAGCTACTCGACGGCACATAACAACAACAGTAGTCACCTGCCAACCCAACTTGTTGAGGGTTTTCTTCTCTTTCTCTGACCCTCCCATCTTCCCCAGCATGTCTTTTACCAAGCACTGGCCTCTGAACACACACACACACACACACACCATCCTTGCCTTAAAAGAGCACCCTGATCTACAACCAGGAGAAGATAAAATAGATGAATGGGACCTTCTAAGAATCAAATCCCTATGTACATCCAAAAACTTCTCCAACAGGGTAAAAAGTGAAGCCACAGACTGGGAAAAAGTGTTTGGTAATGACATGTCAGATAAGGGACTTACATCTAGAATTTATAAAATACTTGAGCACCACAACAAGATAAAGATAAATAATCCAATAGAAAAATGGGCATAGGATAAGAATAGACACTTTGATGCAAATCAAAACAACTATGAGATATCATCTCACCCCAGTCAGAATAGCAAAATTTAACAGAACAGCAAGCAACAAATGCTGGCGAGGCTGTGGAGAAACTGGAACCCTTATTCACTGTTGGTGGGAGTGTAAAATGGTGCAACCACTGTGGAAGGCGGTATGGCGCTTTCTCAAAAAGTTGCAAACAGAGATACCATTTGACCCAGCAATTCCACTACTGGGAATATACCCCAAAGAGACCATAACTGACATCCAAGCAGATATATGCACACCCGTGTTTATCGCAGCTCTGTTCACAATAGCAAGGAGTTGGAAACAACCCAGGTGCCCATCAACAAACGAATGGGTAGAGAAGCTGTGGTATATTCACACAATGGAATATTATGCTGCATTGAAAAACAAGGAACTCATTCAATATTATTCAAAATGGGTGAGCCTGGAGTACATTATGCTGAGTGAAATATCTCAGTCAAAAAAGGACAAATATTGCATGGTGCCACTGCTGTAAAATGGGACTGATATCAGGGTGGGGGTAAGACTGAGAAAAACTGGATAAATTGTGTATACTGCACTGAAACAGATGAGGGACTGAATAATTTAAAAGCGATGTATGATAGGGTATTGTGGTTATCACAGGAGTCCACGGTCGGGGTTGCATAGTGGAATGTACTTGGGGTGGTGGGAGGGGTGCGGGGGGATTGTGTACCAGGGAGGGAGTCTTTCTTTTGCTTTTGAGAGAGAGGAGCGAACTGGAGGGTGGGGGGAGAGGGCTGGGCAGGGAGAGAAATGCAGCAGTGAATGAATGGAAATCCAAATTCTCTGTAAATGTTCATTAAAATTATTTAAAAAAAAAAGAGCACCCTGGTTTATTCTTGTTTATTCTCTTGGCAGTCCAGTGCGCTTTGCCAACATCACAATTCAAAGGCACTGATTACAGAAATTACAATAGAAATATTTAGCTATAAAAAAAATTCATGCTCCAACCATGGTGAGCCCCTTACATGCAAATCAAGAAAAGAATTCATGCTCTACCATGGTGAGTCCCTTCCATGCAAATCAATGCTTACCAGGGGCTACGGGGGCTGAAAGGGCTGGAGAAGAATGCACAATGGTACAGAATTTCTTTCTGAGGTAATGAAAACAGTCTGGAATTAGGGGTAATGGTTACACCACCTTGTGAATATACTGAAAACCAGTGAATGACTTGTGTGTGAATTATATCTCAACTTTAAGAAAGGAGAGAGGAGGAAATTGTAGACGCCTCAAAGTGATGATTTCCATCACCCAGTTACACACCAAACACACTATAAGACTGTCACACACACACACACACACACTCAGGTGACAACATGTGTGTCTTGTACCTGGTCCCACACAGATGGTAACACTGCTATACACAAAACACAGACATGCACTCAGACAGATAGAGAAGTAAAGACATATAGACAAACACAAATGTGTACTTTCTCTCACGCACATACCCTCCCCACACATACATTCTTAGAGATCTGACCCCTAGTGCTCAACCTGAGTGCCCCCCTCCCTCCCCAGACACACCGTAAAGGTGGTGAAGACCCAGTCTCTGGGGAGGCCCTTGGTTTTCCTGAACTTGTCGTTGATGTAGCAATTAAGGTGCTCCATGCTCCACACCGTGTCCTCTTTGAGCAGCATGTAGAGGGGGCTCTTCTTTTGCATGAACTGGGAGTGGGTGGATACAAGGCTTGGAGACCACCCAGGACACCCATGCCCCATGGACAGTGCCTGCAGAGACCCTAAAAAGACCCCCTTGAACTAATTCCCCTGCCCACAATCCTCCATTTCTGAGACCTGACCCTGCTCAGCCTGCCAGCTTCCTTTCAGGAATTCTCTCTGAATGCATCCCCCCTTGAGTCTTCCCTATGAAAACCCTCTTTAGAGACCCTAGACTTCAAGCTGGAAACCCACCAATGCTCCATGGTCAGCACATGCGTGTGCGTAGGGAAGGACAGGGCCCTGAATCACTCAGGACAGTGGGGCCTGCAAAAGTAAGAGGACAGGCCAGCCCACCTCAGGGCCCAGGCCCTCTGTTTCCTCTAGGAGTGAATGTCATTCTCTGGTTACTGCCCTTCCCTGTCTGCGGTCAGGGGGACATTATCTGTGAGGGCCCTCTCCTGGAAGGCCTTTACCTGGTTGGTCAAGTGGCCACTGAGGTCATCAGACTGGGGATCGTAGAGCCCAAGGGTGAGGCGGGCGTAGCCGTGGCCAAAGAAGACCATGTAGGGCATGGCGCAGGCGATGAGCAGGTATGAGCGCACATCAAACTTCTTCCCGTCCAGGAGCAGTGGGTTCTCGATGTACCTGGGGGGCGTGCAGGCTGCTAGGCCGAGCTGTACAGCCAACTGGCTGCTGCCTAGCATGATAGGGCCCTTCTTGCCTCACCTGCACCTTCTGTTTTTTGGGTTTTTTTGCACCTTTTTAAAAAGTCTTTTTTTTTTTACTGGTTTGCATCTAATCATTCATGTACGCTGTGGTTTTTACATGTGCTTTGCACTTTATGCAAACATTACATTCACTCGTGCTCCTTCTTTCAAGTCTCAGGTGTGACCCTTGGGCTCCCTCTACTGGCCAAAAGCACTGGTAGAGGGACATTTCGGAGCCTGTGGGGGCCTTGCCTCTAGAACCAGCTCCCTGCATGGATCTGGGGCAGTTCTCAGTTGGAGCCTGGAGGATGGAAGCAAACTGGGACAGGAGGGCTGCCTGGCGGAGGAGGGAGTCTGTTTGGATGAGGAGGTGGAAGGGGCCACCTGAAGAGAGAGGAAGGGGACTGCCTGGAAGAGGAAGACTGGAGCCACCTGGAAAAAGAAGGGACTGCCTGGAAGAGGGGGAAAGAAACAAAACCCTCATTGTCACCGAGTTGGGATCAGCTCAAATCATTCTCTCCTGTGAGCTTTCAGAGTCTATGATAGCACAGGAGACGACTGCCCGTGAAGTTGGTGAATCTGAATTGCCAGAATGGTGCTCTCTTTGAATCAGCAACACAGCCAGACATGGGCTAATGTAAGCAGAACTACATGACTTTGGAGAGGGAATGAGGGAAGATTCTATGGGGTGAGCCTCGGAAACAAGAACAAGCCAGTTGGGGAGCCTCAGTCCAGCAGCTGGTGGTTCCTTAGGGGTCTCATCGGTGTCCCTGACCCCTGGTGACCTTTACCACTGCTGTGAGTCAATTCTAACTCCTAGTGACCCTACATTGGGTTTTCACCGTAAACATTTATGGAAGGAAGTGGCCCATCTTTCTCCTGCAGAGAGGCAGGTGGATTCTAGCTGTCAGTCTTGAAGCTAGCAGTTGATGGTTACATGCAGAGCTACCAGGATGAGGCAAATGAGATTTTATGGCTCAGCTCTGGGGGCATCACGGCTCTCCGCTGCCACGTGCTTACCTGTGACCCTCTGACCCCCATGAACTCTCAACAGTGGGGGCCATGGCGTGGTTCCCCATATTAGACCCCAAGTGGCGCCCCCACCTCCCACCCACCTCTGCACGATTCGCGCCTGAGGCCCTCGGAAGGACATCTTGCGGGAAGTGGGGTCATCCTCCGTGTTCTGTGTCTTGGCCTGAAGGGCTGCTGCATCCTCCTGGCTTCTTAGCAGGAAGATGCCTTTGCCCTGATTGGACGCTGTGGGCTTGCAGATCCAGGTCTGGGTCTCTGCAGAGAGCACTCCCTGAGCCCATGATCAGCCACAGTCCCAACTCGGCCCACCCTAGCCCGTAGCCGCACCCCTACCTTAGTCCTACTCACACCTCCACCTCCCCTTGGACCCAGCCCTTGGCCCAGCCTCAACCCCATCTCTCCAGGAGGGCTCCCCACACTCGCCCAGAGCCCACCAGCCTCACCATCAAATAGGGTGAAAAAAGCCTCTCGCTCATCCTTGATGTCTAGACGATAGGTTTCTGGGAAGAAGTCTTCCATTTTCAGGATCCTGGGGAACAGGGAAGTGGACATAGGATCGCCCCCCTCCGGGATGGCTCAGGTGGCCAGTGCAGCCTCTGGTCACGCTACCTTGCAGGCCATCACCTCTATAGGGACCCCTGCCAACTGCCTGGCCTCCCTGGCGCTGCTCTCCTGGTCTGGGGCTTGGGCATTTGTGAGATATCTCAGAGTTGTGTTCCTGGGGCCTGGCATCCAACAGTTGGGCAGTCAAAGCCCAGAGGTGCCAGGGCTCAGCTGCTGCCTTCTCTTGATCTGAGATGCCCATGGTTTTATTTTTTAAATTTTTATTAATTTTGTGTGTGTGTGTACTGTCAAATCAGATCTGACTGGTACAGGAGAAGATTGTCCCTCCTCCAACAGAGCATCTGGTGGATTTGAACTACACGCCTCTCGGATTGCAGTGCAGTTTCCTGCCACTAGGCCACCAGAGCTCCCTAGAGATGCCTGTTTTTATCTAATACCAGGTCACCCTTCCATCTGGAAATGGCCTCTCCTGTCCTATCTAAAAGCTTCTTGTTTTGCGACTGGAGGCATCCTGGGCTGGCCCGTGGGAGCTCCTCATAGATTTGTGTTGTGTCCTTTCTAAATCTGTCCCCTGGGGATCACAGGACTTGGCCTGCATGGGCAGCTCAGTTACGTGTGTGGTAGGAATGGGTGGGGGTCTGGCAGAAGAGGAGGATGGCTAGGAGCATGGAGATAAACAGACATGTGAGTATCAGTCGGTGGGCAGGTAAATATGTGGATTTTGAATGCAAGTTTAGGTGGTTAAATGAATGAATTTTGGATAAATGGGTGCATAAAGGGATAGAGGAGGAAGAGGAGGTGGACTCTGAATTAGTGACAAGGGATGATGCAGAGTGCAGGGGTGACCGCCTGGGTGGGCTGTGGGGTGTGTGTGTGTGAGAGAGACTGGAGAGGCTGGTGAGAGGAAGGTGAGAAGTTGGGCGGGATGGTGATGGGTGGACGTGTGGGTGACTCATTGCTGAGTGAGGTGGGTGCTGGAGGGCAGTGACGAGTGATGCTGGGCTGAGGTGTGGGGTGGGCGGGTAGGGATGCAGATGGGATTGAGGTGGGCAGTGCTCCCACATGAGGGCAGGAGGACGTGGCTGGGGAGCGAGTCAGTGGGCGGGAGCCTGGGTGCAGCAGCGGGCTTACTTGGTTTGGGTGGACATGGACGTCTTGTTGATCTTGCTCACGACCCTCGCGTACTCCCTCAGCGTGCTGAGCAGCCCTATCTTGGTGGTGAGGAGCTTGCTGTTGGGGAGCTGGTACAGGAGCTGTTCACCTGGCAGGCACAATGGAGCCCCGGGCAGCATCAGGTGGCCTTTGCGGGGCCACGGCTACCCTGCTATCTTCACCACCCCGATTATGTCCAGCCACCTTGACCACCCTGGCCTCCCTGTGAGGTGGCCTGATGCCTGCCACGAGTTCCTGCTGCTGGGCAGGGCCCTCCAGGGTCCTGAGCTGGGTCTTTGGCTGGGTCCCCTGTCCCTATACCTTCCCGGAAGCTGCAGTAGGTGTCTCGGCACTTGACCTCACACCACTTGAGTTTGTAGTCCTCCCGCCGGCTGTCCTGGGTGCGCTGCCAGCCTTTGCTCTTACAGTAGGCGCTGATTCTGCAGGGGAACGGCAGGCACGAGCTGGGCCTGGGGCCATGGGCACCCCGGGCAAGTGAGGACGTTGGGGGAGGGGCCATGGGAACTCAGGGCCAGAGGGACATGGGGACCCTGGAGGGAGTGGGGACCTAAGCTTGGGGACCCTGCTGGAAGGGTATGAAGACTCTGGGGGCAATAGGGACCCCAGGGAAAGGGCATCAGTGACTCAGGCCTAGGAGCCCTGGGAGGGCATGGGGGACCCCAGGAGAGGGAGTGAGATTTTGGGGAATACTCAGAGCTGAGACTGGGCCCTGGGCACGGGGCTAGGGGCAGTGATAGCGGGCTCCCCTCACATAGAGGCGCCATTGGTGCCCCCGATGTAGAAGAAGGGGCCCTGCCCAGCAACGGGGGACTGTTTCTCCCCCTCCAACAGTTGCTCTTCCCGGGAGGCAGTCAGGAGTCCCGTGCTGTCAGCGTCATCCAGGAGGTCTGCAGATAGTGGGTGGTCAGAGGGCGGATTCCTTGTCCTTCCACCCCCTGGCTTCACGCCCTCAGACCCCGCCCACCTTCATCATGGTCCAGCTGGCTTAGCTGACGCAGGAGTTTCTCCTCTTGGTTGCTGCCCATTGACCTCTCAGGGGTCCAGCCTGGGGATGGGATGGCATCAGGCTTGGGGTGGGAGTGCCTATACAGCTCTGATGCCCAGATTGCCACCATTCTAGTGTCCCCTGGGCGTCTCCCCAGCCCCAGTGTTGACCTCAACATCAGCCCAAAGGCAAAGGGGATAGTCACCTCCATTCAGGGACTGGGATGCAGGGTTGCTCTGCTTTGAAGCCAGCTAAGTGCCCAGGCAGAAAGGCACCCCTGATAAGACCCCCCTGTTTGTGTCCTCAGCTCCACTAAGGTCTTGGGCTGGGGAGCCACACAGCACCGGGAAGGGTACCCTCACCCTCCTGACTGGCTGGGCACGGCTGGGCCGTGGGAGGGGACTAAACTTTAAGGCTGGGGCTGAGCCAGACCATCCCCAGGAGTGATGGGGGGGTCACAATGTCCATGATGATGTCACATCTGACCCACGGGCCAACTGTCCGGCCAAGAGGGACTGCTCTCTACCCTGCCCTGGGCTTGCGTGGATAAAGGCCTTTGGGGTATTTGGGTTCACAACACAGCTTGGGGCTGGAAGGACAGTGTCTGTCCCCGACCCTGTCCTGCTTTGCTGGTCCATTCTGCACCCCCCATGTGGCTCATCTCATGGGTGGTGGCCATATGACCTGACCAAGTGCAAGTGAACATGCACCTCCATTCCCTCCACTCCCAGCCCCAGAGGGAGGGTAACGGCCCACCTAGGGGGTGTCATGCTCACCTTGTGCTGGGGGGCGGTCTTGTCTAAGCACTGCCTCCCTTGGCTGCTTGTTTTTCTTGGTGCCGGTTTGCACTTGTTTAGGGGTTCCTCGGCAATGGATAAAGTGGGCGTGGCTGCGGACTGGGGCTGTAGGGGCACTAAGACAAGGGCCCCTTTGAGATGCAGGTCCTGCTTTCTTTCCGGGCCTTGAGGTGGCCTGGGGGCCTGGCCCTTGGCCTGGGCTTGTGCTCAGGCCCACCCTACCCGGGGATGGGAGTCTCTCTGGGTTCTGGGTAAGGTCCACGGCCTGTGGCTGGCTCTGGTCTCTCTGTGGCCTGTGAGGCTTGTTGTCTCGAGAGGGCAAGGCCGAATCTGCATCCTGTTGGCCCCGGGCGTGACCTCCTTCAGCAGGACTGTCTGTCTGGTGTCGTTCTGCACCGCCTTGGCGTTGGCTACTGTAAGGAGAGTCTTGGCCGTGTCTGACGTGGACAGAGCAGTGCCGAGCCCCCTCCCCACCTGCCCAAACAGCAGCTCCTGGAAGACTCTCCCTCCCATTCTTACCTGAGCTTATGGCCTCTTGAGGTGCCCCCTCTCTTAAGCACTCCTTTCTGTGTTGCTGACCTTGAATATTTTGAAGAATTTCTAGACAATTTCTTTATGGCTCCTTTCGCCTTAACACCATTGAATAAGCCCTTTTCTCGGCCTGCCGGGTGGGACGTGGCCTGGTTGGACACCTGGATCCCTTTAGCTCTGTCCGGTGCCCTGCAGAAGAGGGCCAGGTCAGAGAGGAGGTGAGCAGGGGACAGTAGGGGGTAGACAGTCCTGGACAGACGTACAAAGTGGGAAAATGCTACCCAAACCAAGAACCAAGACGAGAGATGAGGCCAGGGTTGGGGCAGGGCCTTAGGGCAGAAAAGCTGTGTCTCATACACTGACCCGAGACGTCGTGACTTTGTATAGGCGTAGACTTTCTGAAGGCGTGCACGGCTAACAGGAAAGCAAGTGAACCTGGAAGCGTGGCTGGATGGTGCTTCGGCGATCAAGGGCCTGCCCCTGAGAACAGAGAAACCTCTAAGCTCGGCCTGGCCTAGCATGATGGGCCCCACGTTAAAGCCTCAGATACACAGAGCTTCTGGGGTGGGGGTGGGGGTTGCTCCTGCTCTATTCTGAGTGTGTGGCCGCCCAGGCCTCCTAGACTGTTGAGGGAGGCCACCCGTACAGACACAATCGCACAGAGGAAGAGCTAACCTGAAAACCCCTGATTACAAACAGCAAGGGCTTGGTCTCCCTCCTAATCCAGAAAGGCACAAGACGCTGTTAAGGTGACATAAGAATTTGTGGCTGGAAGTTCAAGTTGGACATTTTGAAAGCACCATTCAGGAACTGAGTGTTGCAGGGACAGGGGTTTCTGAGGCTGGACCAGCTGAAGGGAGGACATGGCGCAAGGACCACCTAGAGGGACATACCATGCGGAGCCAACAGCCAGGGTTAGACCTTCCTAAGCAGACACAGTGGCACAGTGCTGGGGGCTGAAGGATGTCTGCGGGGCTTACAGCCAGGCTGTATCTGGCAAGCCAAATGAGGAGGGAAAAGGCTCCCAGAGGGAGATTTTGCTGGACCAGTGATGCCCCCTGCTCAGTGGTCGGCTCCCATGTCAGCTGTGACCTGGAGCATTCGCCTGCTTCTCTGTACCTTGGTCCCCTCATTGGCATGCGGGGTGGGAACAAAGCCTGGCAGGACTATTGGGAGAATGAAGTCTAGAACTGCAGTGGCTTAGGGTGTGTACTGTGTCCCCAGTGAGTGCCACCAATGGGGATGGCAATGGTGAGGACAAGGAGGAAGGGGCAGTGCCATCGAGCTTAGAGACAGTCAGGACGAACTATGTAGAAAAACAAGCAGATGGAAAAGCAAAGTGATTTATTAATCCCAGAGAGAACAAAAATGGTCTCATCATCAAGGCCAATTGTGAGGATGGCTGTGGCTGTGAGCATGGCCGTGTGCATGGCTGTGCATCTAGCTATGAACATGGATGTGTATGTGGCTGTGAGCATGGCCATGAACATGACTGTGTGTGTGGCTGTGAGCGGGGCTGCATGCTTGCCTGTGAGCATGGCGGTGTGGCTGTGAGTGTGGCCGTGAGCATAGCCATGTATGTGGCCATGAGTGTGGCTGTGTGCATGGGTGTGAGCATGGCTGTGAGCATTATTAGCCCAGTTATAATCAGAATGTGGCAGGATGCAAGAGAGCAGAACACATCAAGAGAGGTCTCCCACCATGGAAATTCAAGTAATAACATCATCTTGTTGTTATTATGTGCCGTCGAGTCGCTTGCGACTCATAGCAACACTACGTACAACAGCCCTAAACTCTGCTCTGTCCTGTGCCAATCGCACTGTCTCTGACACTCCCATCCCGATTACCCCGGTCACTGAATCAATCCACCTCATAGAGGGCTTCCCCTCCTGCGCTGTGCCTCCACCCTACCAAGCATCCTTCTCCAAGGACCGGTCTCTCCTTAAAACATGGCCAAAGTATGTTAGACGAAGCTTCAGAATCCTTGCCTCCAAGGAGCATCCGGTTTAACCCTTTCCAGGATGAATCTGTTTGTTTTCCTAGCAGTCCATGGTACTCTCAATACTCTTCTCCCAGCACCACAGCTCAAAGGCATCAATTCTCTTTTTATCCTCCTTAGTTATTGCATAACAAGTGATAGCAAAGACTATGGCCCATAGCAGACACACCTTAGTCTCCAGAGTGACACCATTGCTCTTTAGTACTTTGGAGAGGTCCCTAATAGCAGACTTTCCCACCGCAATACATCTTTTCATTTCCTAGCTACTGGTGCCAAGAGTGTTGACTGTGGAGCCAAGCAAACTAAAGCTGTGAACAATCTCAATCTTTTCACCATCCATCCCAATGCTGCCAATTGGTCCAGTGGTGAGAATCTTTGTCTTCTTGACATTGAGCCTCAATCCATATTGGAGGCTGCAGTTCTTGATCCTCTGTAGCAAGTGCTTCAGGTCCTCCTCAGTTTCAGCAGGCAGGGTTGTGTCATTTGTACAACGCAGATTATTGATGAATCTTCCACCAATCCTGACACCACACTTCTCCTCATAGAGCCCAGCCTCCCGGATAATCTGTTCTGCATACAGGTTGAAAAGGTATGGAGACAGGACACATCCCTGGCGTACGCCCATCCCAATTTTGAACCACGCAGTGTTTCCTTGCTCCGTCCTGACAACTGCCTCTTGGTCCAAGTATAGGTTTCGCATTAGAACGATCAAGTGTTCTGGGATTCCCATTCTTCTCAGAGTCAGCCAGTTTGTTATGATCCACACAGTCAAATGCCTTTGCATTGTCAATGAAACAGACATTCCTCTGGTACTCCCTGCTTTCAGCTAAGATCCATCTAACATCAGCTACAATATCCCTAGTACCACGACCCCTTCTAAACATCATAGGGGTACTAATTAGAAATAAGATGCTAATTCTCAGATGGAACTGCTTGAAGAGGTGGCTGAGATTGCCCTGGATATAGAAGAGAGTGGGACGGGCAGGCAAGGAGCTGCTTGCTTTGTAAACCTTATAGTTTGTCTGACCTTCCTAACTGCTATTGAAAGGAGCTCTGGTTGTGTAGGGCATTGTGTTGTGCTGCTAGCTCGAATCTGCCAACGGCTCACAGAAGTCTGCTCCCAGAAAGACTTACAACCTTGGGGACCCAACAGAGGGTTGCTGTGGGTCTGAGTCAACTTGATGGCAGTGCTTGCTGTGGTGTGGACTTGAGCTAGGAGGCAGTGGTAGAATTCTTGCCTTCTATGTAGGAGAAACAGGGAAAAAACTCTCATCGCCATCAAGTTGGATCCAACTTAGAGCTGATGTTCCATTGGGTTGCTGAGGTCATAAATGCCACAGGAGGAGGTTGTCCATCTTTCTCCCTCAGAGCTGCTGTTGCAGTGGATTCAAATTGCCAAGGAGGCCTGGTTTTAGGACTAACAGCACAATTCCCTATGGGCTGCATCACCTGGGTGTGATTCCTGCCAATGCATCTGATGGACATCTAGCTATCACACTTATCTGCCAGGGGAGGCGAGGACATGGACCAGGTTTCATTATTTAAGAAAGACTACAAAGAAAAGCCTAGAAATCTCCAAAAATCAGCCAGTGGATCCCATGACTCGATCCCAAGATGGGGCAGGACCGGGCAGGGCTTTGGTGAGCTAGAGGTCCACTTGACAACTGAATATTTAAAACTTCCACCCAGAAAGTAAATTCACAAGCACCGAAGCATTATTTCTGGTACAAATGAAGGAGGATGAAAAGAAAGATCCCGGGTTTGCATGGATGTGGAGGAGTGTGTCAGGTCTCTCTGGCTGAGTGTAGAGGGGGCGGGACCCACCTGTGAGGTGTCACAAAGCCTCATCCAAGCACTCTGTCAGAAATTTCTCAGAAGGGCAAAATTCCCACCAGAAGAGAGCTTTAATTGTGTTTTGATTTGGGTGGTTTTTTGTTTGTTTTAACAGGAGGGAGCCTGGGGGATGGAGCCCAGCAGTGGAGGGGCAGACCGTAATGATATCTTAGGGCTCAAAAGCTCTCACCTGGATAATGGATTTTAAAACAAAGACTGTACCTGGTCAGGTAGAACAGCCAGCAGGAAACGGCACCCAGGTAAGGTGAGCTCCGGGTATCTGTGATTCTGGAAAGCAAGTCCCAGAGAGGGGAAAACAAACATCAGTGAACTGCGCAGGTCTCTACAAAGACACTATTTCATGCGTGTGGAGGCAGGATGCTAACGAGATGCTGACATTGTCCAGGGGGTCTGGCGCTTCCTGGTTGAGCCTGGCCGTCTGGGGGTCTCTGAGGGTTCCAGGGGACCACCCTTTTGAGGGTGCTTCTGGGGAGCTAGGTCTGGTCCTGGTACAGGGTCCTGTCCTCTCGAGGGTCCCGATGGCAGGCCTTCACCAGACCCTGAAGCCACCTGCAAAGGACTGGCCCCCGACTCCCAAAGGCAACTCCTTGGGTGGGGCGATAGACGCCTTGGCACATTGAGGGTCAAGGGTCTGACCACATTGAGGGACTGCATGCACCCTCCTTGGAGAGTCTGGGCCTCTCCAGGCTGTCCAGTTCCCTCCCCGGTTCTGTGGCACCCCCCCACCCCACCCGCTCCTGCTGTTTTCTTCTCTTTACTGAATCCCTCAAGCAAGAGCCTAAGGGTCTCTGATAACCAGGAGAGGGACAGGAGGGCAGGGTCAAGACCTCATGCCTGAACAGGACCCTAACTGCTGGGCCCACCACTCTCTTACCTGCCTGTCAAGGTGGTGCAGACCCTCTGCCAGGAAACAACAGTGGTGGCCCAGCAACCCGTCTCCAGGCAACAGTTACCAGGCGCTGAGGCTGCCGCTGAGTTGCCCAGAGGACTTTTGTCAAGCAGGGCCTCTCTCTAGGTACTCGGGGGCGGGGCTGCCTCTGAGCCGAGCGTGGGCCTGAGGAGAGGCAGGAGGGCCCTGGGCAGCAGCAGCAGAATGGGAGAGCTGACCCCACCACCGAACCAGGGTCTGGGGTCACCGCGGCTCCACACCTGGTCCCTCATCTTCTCCCTCTGCCTCTCTCCTCCCAGGACCGACCCAGGCTGCCTCATGCCCCACCCACCCGAGGCCCTGGGTAAGGATTGGTTGAATAAAGAGCTCTTTGTTTCTTTCATTCTAAATTTCATTGCTTCCTCCCCAGGCATCAGGCATCAATGACAATGACATTGCCTCCTATTTTTTTTAAACTGTATTAAAAATAAAGACAACAAAATACTTGCCAACGTAGGAAGAGTGCAAAAGTTCATTACAAAGACAGAGGAGGAAGACCAAAATGGATGTCAGAAGAGACTCTGAATATTGCACTAGAGAGCTGCGAAGCCAAAGCAGAGGGAAGAATTCAAGATATTAAAGAGCTGAACAGAAGATTTCAAAAGGCAGCACGGAAAGAAAAAGAAAAATATTACAATGAAATGTGCAAGGAGCTGGAGTCAGAAAATCAAAAGGGCCGAACTCGCTCAGCATTTCTTACGCTGAAGAAACTGAAGAACAAATTCAAATCTTGAGTTGCAGTACTTAAGGATGCTTTGGGCAGAATATTAAATGATCCAGGAAGTATTAACAGAAGATGAAATGAGTATACTGAGTCACTGTACCAAAAGTAATTGGCAGACACAAAAGAATTTCATGAAACAACATATGAGCAAGAGTCTATGGTGATGAAGGAAGAAATTCAAGCTTTGAAGGAATTGGCAAAAAATAAGGGCCCAGGAATAGATGGTATACCAACTGACGTATTTCAGCTAACAGATGTGCTCACCAAGCTATGCCAAGAAATCTGGAGGACAACCACTTGGCCAACTGACTGGAAGAGATCTATATTTGTTCCCATTCCAAAGAAAGGTGACCCAACAGAGTGTGGAAATTCTTGAACAATATCATTTATATCACATGCAAGTAAGATTCTGCTGAAGATTATCCAAAAAACGACAGGAACAGCACATCAGCAGAGAACTGCCAGTAGTCCAGGCTGGGTTTAGAAGGGGTCGTGGTACTAGGGATATTATAGCTAATGTTAGATGGACCTTGGCTGAAAGCGGGGAGTATCAGAAGAATGTCTGTCTGTGTTTCATTGATTATGCAAAGGCGTTTGACAGTGTGAATCACAACAAACTGTGGCTGACTCTAAGAAGAATAGGAATCCCAGAACACTTGACCGTACTAATGTGAAACCTATACTTGGACCAAGAGGCAGTCATCAGAACAGAGCAAGGAAACACTGCATGGTTCAAAATTGGGAAGGGTGTATTCCAAGGATGTGTCCTATTTCCATACCTTTTCAGCCTATATGCAGAACAGATTATCCACGAGGCTAGGCTCTATGAGAAGTGTGGCATCAGGACTGGCTGAAGATTCATCAACAATCTGCTTTATGCAGATGACACAACCCTGCTTGCTGAAACTGAAGAGGACCTGAAGCACTTGCTGCAGAGGGTCAAGGACTGCAGCCTCCAATATGGATTGAGGCTCAATGTCAAGAAGACAAAGATTCTCACCACTGGGCCAGTTGGCAGCATCTGGATGGATGAAAAGATTGAGACTGTTCACAGCTTTAGTTTGCTTGGATCCACAATCAATACTCTTGGCACCAGCAGCCAGGAAATTAAAAGACGAATTGTGATGGGAAAGTCTGCAGTTGGAGACCTCTTCAGAGTATTGAAGACCAATTGTGCCACTTTGCAATCACTTGCTGTGCATCAGAGAGCTGGACAATGACTAGGGAGAATAGGAGGGGAATTGATGCCTTTTGAGCTGTGGTGCTGGAGAAGAGTATTGAACCATGGACTACTAAGAAAATGAGCAGGTTCATCCTGGAGAGGGTTAAACTGGGCTGTTCTTGGAGGCAAGGATTCTGAAGCTTCGTCTGACATACTTTGGATAGGTTGCAAGGAGGAACCAGTCCTTGGAGAGGGACGTCATGCTTGGAAGGGTGGAGGGACAGCACAGGAGAGGAAGACCCTCTATGAGGTGGATTGATGGGTGTGTGGGACACAGTGAGATTGGCACAGGACAGAGCAGGGTTTAAGGCTGTTGTACATAGGTTTGGTATGAGTCGCAGGTGACTCGACAGCACATAACAACAACAGTAATAGCCGAGTCCACATGTACCGTTCGGTGGCATTGGCCACATGTTCATGCCAGCGTGTTCACTGTCCTCATCCAGCCCTACTTCATCCACCAGCACAGACACACACTCAGTGCACCCTGAGAAAAAACTTCCATTCTCTCTCTCTCCCCCTCCTGGTGGAGGGTATGTGTGGTTGAGCTGATTTGACTCTATGCGACTCCATAGGACAGAGCTGACCCCACAGAATAGAGTTGAACAGCCCCAAAGGGTTTCCTCACCTGTGATCTTTCCAAGGGCAGAGCACCTGGGCTTGTCTGCCTCAAAGTCTCTGAGAGGTTTGAACCATTGATCTTTTGGGAATAGTGAAGTCAAAGTAGAGGGAGCTCTATGGTGTCATCTGTAACGGGCTGCAACGCTAGTCCAAAGGCGGTTCAAATCCTCCAGCTATTCCAAGGAATCTCTTGCTGTGTCATTTACAGCCTCTGAAAAACAGCTGTGAGTCTGTTCTGACAGCAGTGAATTTGAGGGTTTTTATTGTTTTTAAACCGTTGTGCTCCCCAGGCTCCACCTTATCTCTTATAATCATCATCATCATCATCATCATCATCATCATCATCATCATCATCATCATCATCTTTGGTTTCTATATACTGGCTAATTTCACATAAATGCAGAACATTTGGTACTTGGCCTTTTGCATCTGATTGATTCTGCCTAACATGAAGGTTTAATCGTGTAATGCTCCACATCAGGACTTCATTTCTCTTTACAGCTATGTATGGTGTTGGTGTTGTTAGGTGCCTTCGAGTTGAGTAGGCCCCACAGTGACTCTATGAACAGCCGCTTGGAACCCTTACCCTATCCTGTAACAGCCTCACAATCTCTGGCATGTCTGAGCCCTTTGCTCCAGTCACTGTGTCAATCCACCTGGTTGAAGGTCTTCCTCTCGCTCATCGTCTCTCCACCTTTCCAAGCATGATATCCAACAACTAGCCTCTCCTGGCACTACACCCAAAGTATGTGATACAAGGCTTTGCCATCTTTGTCTCTAAGGCGCATTCTGGCTACACCTTCTCCAAGATATGTGTTCTTTTGGCTGTCCATGACCTATTCAGCACTCTTCTCCAACACAACAACTCAAAGGCATCAGTTCTAATTCTGTAATCTTTATTTATTCAGATACATAGCATGTGATGAAAAAGACCATGGCCTAAATCAGGCGCACCTTAGTCTTCAAACTGACAACATTGCTCCTCAGTAATTTGGAGAGGTCCCTGACTGTAGACTTTGCCAGTGTAACATGTCTCCTGATCTTCTGACTGCCAGTATCAAGTGTGTTGATTATGGGTCCAAGTTAGAATGAAGTCATCAGTGGTCAAGGACAGCTGCGTGTAGATATCACATTTTGCTTATCCATTAATCTGGGTGGACACGTCAGTTGTGACCGCCTTGTGGCTCTCATGAAAAGTGCTCCAGTGGCCTGTACTGGTGTACAGGTTTCTCTCTCGATTTCTGCCTTCGTTTCTGAGTAGATACCGAGGTTCAAGATTGCTGACTCATGCTCATGGTGCGGAAGAATACTGAACGTATCAGACAACCAACGGAGCAAGCACACCTGTCGGAGTGCTCCTTGGCGGTGAGGGTGTGGCCTCACAGACTTCCGCCCTGTTGTCAGGAGAGTCCCGTCCCTGGAGAAGGACATCACGCTTGGTATAGCAGGTCAGTGAAGAAGAGGAAGACAATGAGATGGCTGGATCACTGGGGCAGCAGCAGTGGGCTTCAGCACAGCAGAGACCCTGACGATGGTGCGGGACTGGGTGGTGTTTCGTTCTGTTGGACATTGATAATGTCACTGCGAGTCAGAACAGATCCCATCGTACTTAACAATGATAACATGGTAATTACATAGTCAGCTTTTTGCAGATCTGCTAAATAAACTGTCTTCCACGGCAGCTGCACCGTTTTACATTACCGTCAGGAACACATAAGGGTTCCGTGTCTCTCAACCACTTTGTCCATATCGACTGTTTTCCATGTTTTTTTTAAATGATATATTTTTTATTATTATTATTAATTTTAATAGACATTTACAGAGGTTTTAGATTTCCATTTATTCATTTCCGCACTTTTCTCCCTGCCCACCCCGCCCCACCAGCTCGCTTCCCCCTCCGAAGAGAAAAAGAAGAAAAAAAATTCCTTCATTAGTATACAATTCCCACCCCGAGATGTTTGGAGTTTTTGAAAAAAATAATTTGTTTTTTCTTGTTTGGATCCCTTGCCTTGCTGACTGGGGTGAAGTGATAGCTCATTGAGCTGTTTATATGAATCTCCTTAATGGCTAATGATGCTTGTTGGCCATTTGAATGTGGTGCCAGTGCATTCTGTAGTCTGAAAGAGGGGGCTCAGGAGGCCAGGCACCTCCGCCAGGGGTTGCAGTAGGCAGAAGGGTTTGAGACCAACCCTTGTCTCAAAGACTCCCTGCTGGGGCCCCTCTGGTTGGAGCCTTGTTTGTGAGGAGCATGAGGGTCTGTGCTTAGATGCCCCTGTATTACTCCTGAGTCCCCTCACCTTCAAAGGTCCTGTTCAGTGGCCAGTGCCCCATCCCAGGTACCTCTTCCTACTGGGCCTGCCAGGGCTGAAATACCTGGATGTCAGGAGAGAAGGCAGTGCCCAGCTCCAGCGCTGGGGCTGGGACTCAAGTCCTTCACTGTTTCTGTTGAGTGTGAGGCTTCGTCATACTGCTGACCCCTGCCCACCACTGCCCGAGTGTGCCAGGTACTGGAGATCCTTGCGGTTCAGTTCCGGGAGATGCTGTCCTGTGGTCACTGTGGGTCAGCCTGGTTGAGTGAGCTGGGCAGAGTCCTCCAATGAAGCCCTTGATGAATGGTTTGGGCATCTCGACAATGGGAGCTGACGGCCACCTTGGAGGAGGACAGGAGGGTCCTCACTGGACTGTGACCCCCTGGGGCTCTGGCTGGTGAGGTACAGTGTCACCACAGGCTTTTGGGGAGGAGTCTAGGGTCTTGCTGGGCCTGACAGCAGTTTTGTGATAGCTCTGCAGGCCACGGTCCTCAGCACCTCTACCCTGTCCTAGTGGGGTGCTCCCCTCTCCTTGAGAGTCAAGGAAGCTGTGACTCATTGTTGACCCTTCTCAGACCAGAGGAGAGTTGAAGTCCTAGGTCCTGGGGTGAGGGGCTGCCCTGGGAACTCTGAGGGCTCATAAACACCCTTTAGGACATGAGAAGGAACACTGCCTTCCTTTGGTGGGTTCCATCTGGGGCTCCAGGTTTGTCCTGAAGACATGGAGCCTTACCCAGGTTGTCGGGGACACTGGTGCTTCCCATGGGCTCCCACCCCACCACCTGCCTCTCAGTGACTAGGTCGCCGACCTGTCCGCAGTTCACTGTGAACTCTGACCTGCACAGGGCTCTGCCTGGAACCAGAAAAACTGGACAGTGTGGGGACCGTCTGGCTGGCCTTTCCCACGGTGGCCGGCTGAATGCTTATGATGAAAAATCATTAACCTCCTGATGTGGTCATGGTTGGGATCAAAGGTGGTGCCCCCTTCTACCACACACAATGGGACTCTTTTGGCCTGTGGTGCTGCTGGCCATGGTGGGCCTTCCTGTGGTAGTGACAGGGGGCCCCTGGCAGGTCAGCATGTGCCCACACACCATTGAGTTGCCTGCTGGGGCTGCCACTTCCTCAGGTGTTGGGGCCACCCACTGGGGCCGCTTGGGACCTCCTCACTTGCCCTGTGGGTCTACTTGCCCGCCCCCTTTGGAATGCTTCACCCACAACCTTGGCCTGTCCCCACGGTCCCATGCCGGCACACGCTGGTCACTGAGTCCGTGCATCTGTCTCCTGTGCGGGGACCCCTCCTCTTCCTCACCGGGATGTTCACATGTACTCCTGGGGTGTTTAGGGCATGCTCAGTGAGAGAGGCTGGGGGCAGAGGGATGAAAAGGAGGAAGCATGTTCCTGGAACCCCCTCATGCGGGGCCTGCATTTGGTGGTCCCCTTAGCCCTGGACCCCACCGAGAATGGGAGGCAGGTGTGCTAGAACAAAGGACATTGGGCCCTGGCCTCAGCCTGTCCTTTGCCTTTCTATTGGTCAAGACCCTGAAGAACTAATCTGAATTCTCAGGGGGTGCAGAAGGAATTTTAGAGGATACCCATGAGGCTGGAGTGCATTGAAGACCTGGAAGTGTCCTACTGGGGACAGCTGGAGACAGAACATCTTGATTTAGTCCATGGGGCAGGGACAGAAGGGTGGACAGTGTGGACCTCAGCCCAGAGATGGGCCTGTGGAGATGAAGGGCTGTCCTGAGCTGAGGCCCCAAGAGGAGTGGTTGGCTGCACCCCTGCCTCTGTATCCTGGGAAAGCCTCAGGCCCTGGTGTCCCTGGTGCTGCACTGTCATTGTCTTCGGGAAAGGTGGGGTATCTGGAGACCCCTGAGCAGACTCAGGTGTCTGGAGCCACCCTGGCCCTGCCTTTACCCACTACAGCTCTTGCTTTAGGCAGGAAATCCAACCATGAAATCTCCCTTCCCAGCCCCCAAGGCCTGGGATGGGAGAAGATAGCTTTGGGGGCTCCCTGCTGGCCCTCCATTGGTCAGCTTCATCCTCGCGCCCCGGGGCTGGACACTGGGGCGGGTTGCTCCTGTTTCCCTCTGCACCTAGAGTGGGGGGGGCAGCTGAGGGATGAGGGAGGAGAGAGGAGGGCTGAGGGCTGAGGGCTGAGGCTGTGTGCCTGGAGAGCGTTCAGGGTGGGGCTCTGGGAACATCGCTGACTGGGGTTCCTTTTCTGGGCCCGGATCAGCTTCAGCAGCCACAGTGGCTACACAGCTCTTGGGGGGCTGCTGAGATGAGATGTGCTGTGGGGGCCGTCCGTGTGGGGTTCAGCCATGCCCAAGTGAGAGATGCCTTCTTGTGTGTATGGTCCATGAACAGAAAGAGATGACCTCTGAGATGAAGCACACTTTTTATTCCATCAACAACAGAGGTCTGAGAGGGGCTAAGGGACACAAGGGGTAGATGGCCCCAATACACATGCTTCCCCCCACCCCCCCGTGAGGAGGATCCCATGGCAGGCTCACCTGGGCCCACACCACCCACAGGAGGCCAGGTCAGCTTGAGTGTGTGCAGGCAATCAGTTGGGGTGGCGCGTGGGCACGTCCTCAGGCGTTGATGGCCGTACGACGGACGGCATTACCAGACAGTATTAGACAGAAGGATCCAGATCTAACTTTGCCTGGTAAGACGCCCGTCTGCCGGCGTCGGGGGCCTCATCGACGGGTGGGCCCAGGACGGTGGTGTGGCCCGTCCAGGGTGGCATCCCCACCTGCCATCACCCCAGCGTGCTGTGGGATCCTGGGCCAGCCTGCTGGAGATTAGGAGCAAGAAGCATCAGTCTGCTGGGTCTTGGGTGGATGGCATCAGAGGGCAGCTGCCACGCTGTGGGCTCCCAAGGCTCCTGTGTTCCTCACATAGGTTAATGAGTGACCTTGGGGCCTGGATAGCCCCACGCCTTCCTTCCCACTTCCTCTGGGTGCCCAACTGTGGGTGAGGCTGTGAGGTCAGATTGGGCCTCATCTTGGCTTCAGATCAAAAGGATAAAGCTCGGTAATCCAGGGCCTGGCTTGCTGTGGGCAAAGTCCCCCTCCTGCCTGTGGCTCAGTGGGAGAAGGGACTTAATGCACAGTGGCCACGTCTCTGCACCCTGCCTGTGCTCAGCCTCCGGGGGACTGAGACATCCATCTGGTTTATAGCAAGTTGGCCCTGGGAGAAGGAAACGAGGCTTCAGGCCAGCTGACCTGAGGGCCTGGGCCAGGGCCCTCAGCACAGCCACACTGGGCAGCTGTGGGTGGGCAGCTGGCTCTGTCTGTGGGGATGTGGTGGGCATTTAGGGAGGGACGTGGAAGGGTAGTTGCCCACTAAGGCTGGGTTTGAAGGCAGCGTGGGGCCCAGGGGCAAGCAGGCAGGTCCAGCCCAGTGTGAGGTTGGCTGTCAGGACAAGAATGGTCTCCAAGCTTGGGACAGTCCCATCGCCTGCACCGTGATGCCCTCTGCCTGGGCAGGAGGTGGAAGATGGGGCTGGGGTCTAAATGTATGGGACACCCTCCCAAGGCCCTTGGGAAGCAGAACTATGCCCCAGTGCCAGGTTCTTCTGTTGGAACTTAGAGGGAGGGTCAGAGGCTGTCATTGCATCACAGATTCTTGGTCTGAGACCAGCCCGCCACTCCAGACGGGCCCCCACCCCTTGGGGTCTAGGAGCTCTGGACGGCGCATCCTCGGGCAGGTCCTGGCGAGTGGGTGGGCCACCTTTGAACATCGTTACCAGACAGTGTTAGAGTCGAGCCAAGAAATCCAGCACTGTCCGGTAAGATGCCCACAGAGGCCCAGAGCAACTCAGCCCGAGGATGGTGTGGACACAGCCCCTGACTATGGGGTCCTGGCCGTCAAGGTCAGCAGCTGCACTGCCTGGATGGGAGCTGGTGGAAAGGTGGGCCCTGGAGGCCCTGAGTGAGGCCAGGGACCTGTGTGGCATTCCTCTCCTGCTTCCTGTAGTATGAGTGGACCTGAGTTTGCTGACCTGGGCTCCAGGAGAGAGGCCCCAGGGACTCTGCAGCCATAGTTTACCGCACTGGGCCCTGAGGGGTGCGAAGTGCTCGTGCACCCTGTGTACCTCATGGTGCCCCCTCCATCCACACGTGCACAAGCCATGATACACCCCATGCAGTGAGCCTCCCCTGAGCACCCAGTGACCCCTGGGGGTGCAGAAGAAGGAAGAGAGAGGATAAGCTGCCTGGGGCCAGTGTGACCACTCCAGGCCCAGCACCCTCCAGGACTGTGGGTGGTGCCCTGGCTGGTGCAGCCGTGGGCCTCTCGGCCTTTGTTTCAGTTCCGCTTGGCCCAGCCCCTGCCAGGTGTGCCTGTGGCACCTGCTCTGGCGCCTTGGGCTGAGCCAGGGGTAGCCGCCCCTCAAGGGCTTAATCCCCCTCAAGGCCACCCCCAAATCTGTGCTTGGGGCTGCGCTTGGGCAGCTGGGGAGTCTTCTTCAGGGGCAATGTTTGACCCCACACTCCATTGCCTTGAGTTCAACTCCAGCCCAAAGCTCTGCTCAAAACCTGTGCAGGCAGGGCAGGGTGGGGCTGTTGGGGCCCACGGCGGGAAGGGGTGGCGGGCGGCCCCGGTGCTGCGCGCAGGGCCCCGCCGTCATCATTACCAGGCAGTATTAGAACACAGACACCATCCAATGCTGCCCAGTAAGATGGCGATGGCCGCCCCCAAAAGAGTCTGGGGCCGCCCGGCTGGCTCAAGGCAATAGCACTCAGCAGGGCTCAGCAGCCCGAGGTTGAGCCTAGTCCCCATTGGGGCAGTGAGGTGGGGGCCCAGAGGCTGGACAACAGGTGTAACTCCTTACTCAGCTCACCTGCTCAGGAAATGGGGCAGGGTGGGGATCAACAGGGAAAGTGATTTCTGGGGGTGAGACTCTCATGCAAGGACACTCTCTCAAAGGCTCAAGGAAAGGCATGGACACCAGGGCCAGCCCCCAGCCCCCACCCATGTCCCAGTGTGTGCCAGTGTGAGAGGGGCTGCACTGATGACGGTGAGCAAAAACAGGGCTGTGTGTGCATCTGAGACCGGTGGACAATGGGTCTCTCTGTCTGCCGGCCTCCCCCCCCCCCCCCCCCCCCCCCGTTATCCCCGGCCCTGCCTGCCTTGCTGCCGTGGGGCCCAGCCCCCACCTGCCCTTCTCAAGGGCAGCTCCAGCTCCTTCCGGGGCCCAGTCCAGCAGGAAGGGTGTCAGGACAGGGATGGGGGTGGGGGCGCGGTGACACTTGTGATTTCTGGGGGTGAGACTCTCATGCAAGAGGGCTCCAAGTAGCCTCTTCCAGTCTTTCCCATCAGACCCCAGGCTCCGCACTGGTCTTCTCCACCAATCCTGGGTTCCTCCTATGGAGAGGGGCCATTTTCTGGAGTCTGGGCCCTTCAATACCCACACAGTGGTTTTCAATCAGGGATATGCAGGAGGACCTGCTCCGGAAAGGTCCCTAGGGGCTCTAGTTTGTACTGGCTGTGCTCGACAAACCCCTCAGAGGAGGGACAAGGAAGGCACCCAGAGTGTGGGTGTCTCCTGTGGTGTCCAATGCAGGCGCCCTAAGATCCCAGCTCACTCCCCTGCGCTGTCTGCTCAAAGGTCCTGGGGTCCTGCAGGTGAGCTGGTGCTGAGCTGCAGGAGGAGCAGGGAGGACAGTGTCACAAGTTACTGGTCAGTGCCCCAGGGATGGGAACACAAAGCACCGGCCTCCGGGACACGCCCACCTTGGCTCTGCCCTGACCAGGAACAGGGCAGAGTTGGGGTCAGGAAGCAGGCAGTTCTGCCAGCCCATCATTACCGCCCAGGGGTCTTGCATGGAACAATGACCCCCTCACTCCTGGCCCTGCAGTGATGTTGAGGGCATGGATTCTCCCACACTCCACATTATCCACGGCCAGACCAGTAACGTGTTCATTCACCCAGATAGGGCTTCTCCCCCCTCCCCTGACTTCGTCAGGCTTTGCTCAGGGGCTTCCAGAGACTTTCTCCACCATCCCCCAGCAGAGGCTGTGGGTACAGGCTGGGCAGGGCCAAGCCCCCTTCCCAGGCCTCCAGGCCTGACCACAACAAAGCCTGTGTCCGCCACCCCCAGGCTTCAACCCAGTCCACCCGGTTCTCCAACCTCAGCTGGAAGGCGGCATTTCCAGAGCGCTCCAGCCCAGGAGGCGGGCAGAACAGGCACAGGGTTGGAACCAGCCAGGATGGGCCAGGATGGGCAAGAACACTGTCCTCTGTGACAGCAGGGACTTCAAGACCACCTGGACACCTCCAGGGTGACTCTATGTCCAGTTTCAAAAGGGATCTCTCCCTGGGTATGTCTGACAATGAGGCTGCTCCCTCCTGTCTCCAGTACCTCCTCCTAGCACAACATATACAACGTACACATGAACACCCACAAGGGTATGGACCCGTGCATACGCGTGAACTCTCTGAGGCCTCTCTCATGCTCCTGTGTCCTTTAGGGAATGTGATTTCATTTTTTTCCTGAATTTTAAATAAAGGAGTCATTCCCAAAGCTGTAAGAAGGGCGGTTGTAGGGCTGGGCAGATGCCCAGTGCCTGTCCCTAAACATCCCCTGGACAGTTCTCACACCGCTGACCTCCCTTCACATGGCCTCTGGAACCTAGTGACCCCCATGACCTTAGTTGCTCAGGTCATCACCCCTTCTCAGGACACCAAAGAACAGGGACGCCAGAGAATAGACACTCAGCCTGCTAGCCATGAGATTCTCACCTCAGAGAGGCACCGAGATGGACAGACATACTGACAAAGGCACTGAAGCACAGACACAAAGCTGGAGACATATCCTCAGCAGGCAGGGAGATCCCCTACGTTCCAGACTAAACCCTGCTCTTCCAGACCCAGAGCCTGTGAAGGTGACGACCTCCTCGACGAGAGACAGAAAGGCACCAGCGACAGCAGAGCTGGCCAAGTGGACCGGACTCCACATAGCAAAGGCCCCCCCCAGGCAGTGCCATGGGCGGGGCAGGGAGAGGGCACACAGCACGCAGGTTACTTAGGTGACAGTCAAGGTCCAAGTCTCAACATTAAAGCACATCCCGATCTTAGTGTGTCCGCGGTGTGAGGTGCTTCTGGTCAGGGTGGCCTGGAGGGGAGCCATCGAGGTCCCGTCTGGCTGGGCTTTAATCATCACCAACCAGGATGCCAGCCCAGCTTGGGAAAATGGAGGAATACATCAAGTGGCTATTACACCTTCAGGGCGAACACCCCCTCTGGGGGCACCCGGCTTGTGCTCACCTGGGTCCCATCTGTACAGGTGGAAGGGGGGAGATGTCCCACTGGGTGCTGGGAATGTGATCCGAGTGTGAAAACGAACTCACCGAGTTACCCTGCCCGACCAGGCCTTAATCAATGGTGAGGGCCGCAAAGAGAACAAAGCGCTGAAATCCGACCCGCTCTCCTGCGGCCCACAGCCCAACTTGGAGCAGAGCTGCTACAGGAGGTGGGCGGTGAGCGGGTGGAGGTGGCGGGGAGTGAGTGCAGGCAGGTGATTCCCCAGCGCTGGTGGCCGCCTCTGTGAGAGGAGGCCGCCATTTGCCCGCAGCCCGCAAAGCCACCATCTCTTCACCTTCCCCCAGGCCAGCAGGCAGCACCCCGCTCACTCCACCCGCTCCAGCACCCCGGAGCGCACACCAGGCAGGGCGGAGGGTGTCCAGAGCCCTTAACCCTCTCCAAAATACACAGAGTACTTTATTACAAACTGATTTTGCAAATAAGGGATTTGCAAATCACCAAACTATCTGAAAAACTAGCCCCTGGTGATAGTGTCCCTACTTGCACATTGGCTTTTATTTCCATAAATGCAAAGCTTATTTTGCCTAATTCAGCACACTTCCAATTGCTTCAACTTCCCAACATTTCCTCCTGGCTTACTGGAATTAAACCAATAATAGCAACCTCCTTCCCAGAAGCTCAGTCTACAAAAGGCCTACAACACCTTCATTAAAACACCATTTTCTTCTGCCCTTGGGAAGTTTGACCCAAGAATAGGTATAAAATATATCCTCAAGAAAACTGACCTCCCTGCCACCAGCATTATCAACATCTAAGCTGTAGTATGGCCGAGGGAAGCCAGCCACGTCAGGTGCCCAGGTGGCAGGTTCAAGGCGGGGATCGCACATATGGAGCTGGAAGCGAACCTGACCAGCCCAGGTCCTTTTGGGGTGAAGTCTATGCTGCCTGGCTGCCCCGAATCTCAGAAAAGAATGCTTTGCACAGACTTTGGACCTCCCTCACACTACCTCTTTTCTTGTTAGAGCCTCAGAAATAGGCAGTTGAGAAGGATTTGAACTAGGTCCAGCCCAGCCTGGCACATGCTCTGGTCACCACATGCCCACCTGGCTGACTGCTGACGGGACCTTGAGCCTCTCACAAAAGCAGCCCATCCCTAAGAACAGACTCCAAGAACCCACAAACAGATAAGCGCGTCCCACCAATTACAAGCACTGATATGAAACTGAAGGTGTCCCAGGAACCTCCAAGGCTGAGGCCACTTGGAGAGAGAACTTTCCAGAAGCAGTGACCAGGAGAGGCCTGGAAGGTGAACCTTCGCAAGTCTTCTCTCCCAGTCTATATAACCCGTGCTGCCCTCTGCCTGTTCCTCCTTCCATCAATTGCCCCCCCAAAGTAGTGAGCACACCCACAAACCCCAGCAGCTCCCAGAACCTGGCCTAATATGGCTCCACACCGCCACCCAACCGCACCCTCAGTCCGGCCCACCTTCTCCAAGCGGGAAGCTGGCTCTTCTGAGAACCCTGACCCCAACCTGGGCCCGATCATGCCGCCGACAGGGCTTCCGTATCCTGAGTCTCAGGACCCTGCTGTGGCCTGGCCAGCTCCGTGCTGGCCGCCCTGTCCGGCCTCCCCGTGAGGCCTCTCCCCGCAGCTCGGCTTCCTCCTGCCCGCCCTTACCTGCCCTGACAGGTTCCGCAGCAGAGGAGGCGGCAGCTGGAGGCAGCTCCCCACCCCCAGCCCCTTGGCCCGGCCCCCCAGCCGAGTGAGCCAGGCCTTCCAAGCCGACACTGGGGGAGCTTTGATGTCTGTCACCCAGATACCTGTTGGCATGAGGTCAACAGAACTGGGCACAGGTCAGCTTTGGCCTGGCCTTCCTTAGACAAGACTGAGCCTCCTGGCATCGCAAGGGAGAGATATACTTGGAGGGTCAGGGCGAGGGCCAGACTCCTACTTTCCCATCAGGCAAGGCTTGGGTGAAGGGCCAGAGCAAACAGCCACACACAGGTAGAAGGCACTGGCTGTCTTGGGAAGCTTCGAGAGGGGACAATGGGAACAGCTCAGGAGAGGCGCGGGCGGGAAGGGAAGAGACGGCGCGCCCCAGGCTCGCCTTACATGTAGCTGCTCCCCCGCCCCACGCAGGTGCCTGCCGGCCGGCCAATCCCCTGCTCCTGTCCCTGGCAGGTGTGTCCCTGTGAGCTCCCATAGGCCAGTAGGGAGCCGTGCGGTGACGTGGGGCGGGCAGGCAGCCCCACTGCATTCCTGCCCCCGCCCTGCCCCTTGCCTGGGGCTGGGGCTTCATGAAAAACCAGGGCAGAGGGGCTCCTGAGGCCACCTGACCAGAGAGCAGCTTTCAGGCCCCCTGAACTCTTGTTGGTGACACCTTTGGGGGCAGCTCCTGGGGTGCAGAGAGCAAGATGGGGATGACTTGAGCAAGGTTACTGTATCCCTGGCTTCCTTCCCTCTTGGCACACCAGCAATAGCCACCTGACCTCTGGGGGTCCTGACCTCCCATAAACAGATGGCAGAGGCCTGACCTCAGACTTTAGACCCCCACTGGGACAGCAACTGAGTAGGAGACTTGGGTGGCTGGGAGAGTCTGAGGTCCTGAGGTGACCCTGATGGGTCAAACCAGGGCCTCAGAACCCTCTTTTTACCCTGGGCTAGAATAAGCCTTGGACAGGATCCCTAACCTCACCCCTAAAGGTGGGTGAGGACCTGGAACCTGGGCCATGTGGCTAGACCCGCTGAGGAAACAAGGCTAGGAAAAGGATTCCTTCTGAGCCACGGGGAGCCCCCTCATTTCTGCACAGGAGTGGACTGCGCGAAGTTTGAGTAGAGGCTGCAGCAGCCCCAGAACCACACTCATTCTACCATGGGGGTCTTGGCACCATGAGCTGGGGTGTAAGATTTCCTTTGTGGTGGCTTGGGTGTGAACTAGGGGGGGCTGGGCTCAGCATGGTCAGGACCACAGTCCTGTTTGGAAGTGACCCTTCTAGGCCTCCTTGTCCAGCATCTCTGTGACTCAGGCCACAGGAGGCTGCGCCTCAGCTCCCAGAGGAGGCTCACAGCTAACAACAGCGATCAGGTAATGAGCCCACCTGCGGGGAAGCCCCAAAGGGCCCAACTTATTTTCCATAATGAGCTCCAAGCACCTCAAAAACCCTAAGGACAAAGACCTGTTTCCCCTCAGGCCTGAGCTCCTCACCCGGAGAGAAGCTGCTCCTCCTCATCTAGGGGCACGTGGCCAGAGGTATTTTGGTTTGGCTAGGGTGGAGGGACAGCGCAGGAGGGGAAGGCCCTCTATGAGGTGGATTGATTCAGTGACTGGGATAATCGGGATGGGAGTGTCACAGACAGTGCTGTTGGCACAGGACAGAGCAGAATTTAGGGCTGTTGTACATAGGGTCGCTATGAGTCACAAACGACTCGACGGCACATAACAACAACAACAACAGGTCCCTATTTGGCTTTGGAGCGACCCAGCTGGGCACTGGGTACTGTCCTTTGGCCACAGCCTGGGTGACACTACTGTGGCTTCTCAGTGAACATACACCACAGCAGACACATAGCCCTGCTCCCATCACAATTTTGGAACAGGGTCCTAGAGCCCCTGGCCTCCGGGGGCCCTGAGGCTCCTAGGCTGGTCCACACCTCAGCCAAACCCAGCCAATCCTCACTCCCCAAAGCACTGGGACTGGAGAGGACACAGGTTCCCCTCCTCTCATGCCCACTCAAGAGTGTATGAGCTGGTGGGGGATGGAGGGATTAGGACACAGCGGTTGACGGGCACCAGTGTTTGGGGAGAATTGACACATTCATTGCCGAGTAATCTCAAACCCAGACTCTGCATAGTGGTCCCTGCTGGTGCTGTCCGCTGGTCACTCCCTTGAGGCGCACTGCCCTGCCTGACCCTGGTAACATCAGTCTTCCAGGGCCTCACTGTAGATGTTCACATTCTAGAAGCTCTCCAAGGAACGAGGGGCTACCTCCAGCGAGAGTGTAGCTCTCTCGACCCCCCCCCCCGGAATTGGTGAGTGTTGGTGCTAGAATGGAGGGTCATCTTGAGGACCACACAGGCTGTGTCCACAGTGGACTATTTGGTGTTGACACATAATGGAGCAGTGACCGGAATGGGGGTTGGGAGTTCAAGAAGTAGGTTATGCAGGGGGCAGTGCATTAGGGGTGGAAGCAAAGCTGAAGAGACAGGGCTGGGGGAGTGGAGAGGAAGTAGAGCTGGGATAGGGTGGCAGAGCTGGGAGGAACAGGAAGATCAGGGGCAGAGGCAGATGTCCTGGGGCAGGTCCTGGGGTGAGACTGATGCAAGCAGGTGGGAGCAGAGGAGGGACAGAATTACGGGCACCCAGGCCTGGTGGTGGAGGTAAGGAGGTGGAAGCAGGCCACAGATGCGTGTGTATGTGTGTGGGGTGTAGTAAGCTCAGGGGAGTATTCAGATTCAATTGGTCATGCAGATCAGGGGCTTGGGGTAGGGGATGGTCGGGCTGGACTGGGGTCTATGCTTGAGCAAAGAAAGCAGCATCTTCTAGTACTTTCTGTGCTGACCATTGGTAGGTATAAATTCGGCTTCTTTATCTGGGGGTATGACTGTTCCCTAGGAGTCCACAAGCCTCCAAGGGGCACATTTCCCCTCCTATCTGAGATGTTTCTCGAAACCTGTTTAAATACACTGCACTGTGTGTTCAGCTGTTCACTGCATCCAGGCCATACTCTGGGTGGCTTTTACATGCTACCATGTCCAACCTCAACAAAAGAAAATCTGAATTCTGCCCAGAAAGCTCCCACTCACATGGGCTCAGTCTCTGTGGGCCACCTGGGTCCCGACAGGCAGATCTGGCTAGTGTCTGTGAATGTCACTGCTGGGTGGACCCTGGGCACAGGCTGCAAGTGAGATGCTCCAGTCCCCTCCACGGAGGTAGGGACCCGCAGTGCCACTGGGCCCCTTATGTCCTCAGGTAAGATAACAGGTAGTGCTACTTGTGCTCATGGCTCCAGGACCTGCACTCCGTCCAGCATCCAGGAAGAAGCATGCCAGTTTCCTGGTGGTCACAGGACCAGGTGGTCAACACTGACCATGGCGAGCAGAGCGTGTGCTTGCTTCCAGGTTCCTCCATCCTCACATGTCCCCTGAGTACTGGGGCACAGTGTCACTCTCATGCCAAGTCACTGCCCTTTTATGACTTCAGCAGAATCTTCCCTCATTGCTCCTTCATCCCCACCACCAGCTGGGCACCAAACCATTGACACACACACACACACGCGCAGGACTGCGTTGGTCCTGCTTTCCAGAACTCCTGTCAGAATGTAAGGTTGTCATGTGCTTAATCATGCTATGGTCCCCAGGAGGTGCCTGGCCAGGGGACACTTAGCGACTGAGAGATGAGAACCCCATACCCCTCCTCACACTAAGTGATCCTTGTACACTTGCTGCTAGGCTGGGATCCCTCAGCCACCACCCTGTGTCTCTGAGGTGTCTTCTGAGTCCCAGAGGTAGGGTCACCAAGAAAAGGCCGAGCTTCCGCCTACGTGGTGGACCATGAGAGGGGTGCTAAATGGTGGCGGCCTATGCTCAGACTCCGTCCTGGTCAGTGATCCTTGCCTGTCTAGCTCTGTGGTTTCCAGAGGGCTTGCTGGTTGCCCCTTGGCCTTGACCACTTGTGCATCTTCTCAGACCTTCCCACCTCAGTTCCAACTAAAGGGAGATGATCAGAGCCAGACTGTGGAGGTCGAGCTCCCTCTGGTTTGATGTTGAGGGGAAGGTGGCCACATCAGGGAGGCCTGCACATCAGTTTATTACTAGTTTCAAATAGAACATCTAAGTGGAACACGTGCATTGCCCCTGGAACAGGCTGTCTCTTTTCATCTCTTGTGAACCTGGGCCTGAGCATTGTCAAGCAGCCTGGACTTTTGCTTAGAGACGCAGCATCACTGACCGACCACTGCCCTGGCCAGCCTGGTGGGGCTCTCAGACTTGAGCTCTGGGAGGTCGATAAAGCCCTCCTGAGTTGGAGCAGCCATTTCCAGCCAGGCAGCAGGGGCTCCCCGCCCAGGCCTGACAGCCGCTGGAACATTCAAGTACCTTCTGTGACTGAGGGCCCAAGAGGCAGGACTGGAGCTGGACATCTATCTATCTGGGGCCTTGGAGGGAAGAACTCAACCCTACAAGTAGAGGTAAAGGGGAGGATGGGAAGACTTGGGGCTTCTCTCCAAAGGAGAGGTCACTGGGGTAGGGACACCCAGCCTGCTACCCTGGACAGTGAGGTACAGCCTCCCAGCAGGGTGGCTCTTTGCCCCAGGCAGCAGCTGGGCTGAGTGGGGAATCACCAACAAAGGTTCCTGCTGGCCCACCTGCTGGGTGTGGCATCACCATGGCAGCAAGGTGGGGGCGGGGGAGGCAGGCTCTCCAGGGACCTGGGAGACCTAACCAGTCACCCCCTGGCTTCCACTCAGGAAAGTATGACCTGGGAGGGGGACAAAAGCCATCCAGACACTATGCAGAGCTGGCCTGGGGACCCCGCCCAGTCCCCAGCCTGGCAGGGAAGCCCAAGGCCTCTAGGCGGGGCTGGAGGGACAAAGGGCCATTGTGTTCCAGGCTCTGTTACTTCCTGTATGGTGGCTGCCAGCCCCAGGGTCCCTAGCTCTGAGCTCTCAATGGCCCCAAGGGACCAAGGGGTCTCTCTCATTGTCTAGTACCTGGTGTGTGTGTGAAGGCCAAACTCTGTGGATAGAACCTCGGAGAGCTCAGGGTCAGAGTCCTTTCCAGGTCATGGGGAGCTCTGGGGGATCCATGTCTCCACTTCTGGGGGTTTCCGTTCCACTTTGGGCTCCATGGGGCCAGCCCTCCCCTGCACAGCTCTGGAGGTGCCCTATGGCCCCAAGCTCTTTGGCAAGAGGTGGTGATGGGGAAGGGAAGGAGCTGAAAGCAATGTAGCTGACTAGAGGACTCTGCTGACTGAGGGACACCCCCTGAGACTGAGGGAGGGACCTGTGATCCCCAGTAACTGCTGGAGAAGGAGCCTGAATCCCTCACAGGTCCAGGGGAGAGTTGTGACCCTGCAACTGACTAGAGGAGGAAATTTAACCCTCACTGATCAGAGAAGGGGTCTGTGACACGCCCCTACCCCAGTGACTAGAAGGGCCAGTCATCCCCCTCACTGGTTGAGGGAGGGGAGAAAGGGCCTGCCATCTTGCCCCCCCCAATTGAGGGGGTACTTGTGACTCCCCACTTTGCCCCAGCCTGATCTGTCAGTCTTACTCTAGAACACGAATGTGCTTTGTTTCAAGGATAATGGAAGCAAAGCCTCTCACGGAATAGCTGAGTGGGTGGGCACCCCAAAGGGGCTCATCAGAGCCCAGATGCTGGGGTTTAAGCAGGATTCTTTGGAGGATGTGGTATACAGAGAGAGAGTTCAGTGCCCTCTGGCAGCTCCGCCTCTTGTCCCTCCCCACCCCACTGAGTTTGCTGCTCTGAGTCCTGGGTGAGGTAGGGACCCCTTCCCCTAACAGGAAGCCTGTGTTGGCTGGCAGGGAAGGTGGAGCAGGCAGGTTGGGCCGTGCCAGTGTGGTCCCTGATCCCACTGTGCCGGGCTCACTTCCTGCCCTCTGATATCTGAGGCAGGTGCTTCCCGCCCAGTCACTCCCTTGCTGTGTGGTGAGTGCAGCCACACGGGGCGGAAGTACCCGCTGCAGAGGGCAGAGGCTCTCTCACCTCACAGAGGATCCATCTTCCCATCTGCCTTTCCACCCGTTGAGACTGCTGCCTTCTCTCACCTGACCCAAGGTCTGGGGCACTGTTGTGGCAGAGTCAGGATAAGGAGAAGGCTTCTCAAACCCTTGAGTGACCCTGGGGAGGCCTGAGCTTCTCTGTAAAGCCTGACGTCATGTGAGGCCACAGACTCACCCACAGAGAGATGCACAGATGAATTGAGTTCTAGGAATCTGAGTTGTTGCTATGTGCCGTCACCATATGATTAATATAACACCACCAGAGCAAAGGTGTGGGCATGGATGAAAGTAAGGAGAGATCTGAGGTCAGGGCCTGAGAACTCCATGTCTCAGAGGCCATGATTATTGGTGATTTGGTAGTTATGTGATGATGTAATCTCGTCATTATGCAATGATGGAACCATCTCCCATGATGTGATCTGATGAGATGAGCAGCCGATAAACTCTACAAGGACTATGAGAATATATCCTTACTCAGGTCATAGGGGATAGAGATTATGTCCTTACCCAGGATGTGGTCTGTGTCATCTTTTGTAACACAAGGGGATGAAAGAAGAGAGAGAAGCGAGCAGAGAAGGGACCTCGCCTCGTCTCCTCTCTGAGACCCCCAGCCATTCGCATGTGGTTTTTCTGTTACAGCAACACTAGAGAGCTAAGAGAGGTGGGGGACATGTCTTTTTTTTTAAGTAGAAAAAGAAAAAATAGTGACAGGGACGAACCTACATCCACTGCTGTTGGGAATATAAGATGATGTAATTACTGTGGAAAATGGTTTGTCAGCTTCTCAAAAAAATGAAACATAGAATGATCATAACAGCCCATAAATTCCACTGCTTTCAGTTCCCACAGGAACTCAGGCAGATAGTAACAGAGCACTGTTCATAATAGTAAATGGTGGAAAAACGCAAGTATTCAACAGATGAGTGGGTAAATAATATAATTGACTCATACAAAAGAATATGACTCAGTTGTAGAGAGAAATAAAGTTCTGATACATGCTTTAACACAGATGAATTTTGAAAACACTATGCTAATGAAATAACCTGGACCCAAAATGACAAATATTGTATAATCCCCATTTACAAAGGAAATTTATAATTGGTCAATTCATTGAAAGAAAAGTGAATTTGTGGCGACCAGGGAATGAGGGGAGGAGCATAAGCTCCTGTTACTGTTCAAATGACGCAAAGATTCTGTCTGGGGTGATAAAAAACATTGGGAATAAATTGTGGTTACGGATGTACAGCACTGTGATTGTAACCAATGTCACTGTGTTGGTTGTTGTTGTTGTGTACCCTTGAACTGCCTGTGACTTATAGTGACCCCATGCACAATGGCTCTGAACACTCCTCTATCCCGGGCCAGTCTCATTCATAATTTGTGTGTTTTTTATGTCTTTTATGCTGATAAAATACTGGGGCAACTTGAAAAGAGGTTAGAAGAAACTATCCAGGACAGAGGCCAGGGATGGATCTTTTTTAACAGAGGCCTATGGGAAATACATAAGGGAGGGGAAAACCCATGATGAAACAGAATTAGAAGGAAAAAAAAGTAATATTTAAAGAGATACTACCTGAGGATTTTCCAGAACAGATCCACACATTTAAGAAGCCAAGGGATTCAATCCCTAGCTTTCAAAGAGATGCAAATCAAAACAGCTATGGGATATCATCTCACCCCTGTAATAATAGCAAAGTTCAACAGAGCAGCAAACAACAAATGCTGGCAAGGTTGTGAAGAGATTGGAACTCTTATTCACTGCTGCTGGGAGTGTAAAATGGTGCAACCATTATGAAAGGTGTTCTGGTGCCTTTTCAAAAAGTTGTGAATAGAAATATATTTGACCCAGCAATTCCACTACCAGGAATATATCCTAAAGAAACCACAACTGCCACCCAAACAGGTACATGCACACTCATGTTTATTGCTGCGTTATTCACAATAGCAAAGAGATGGAAGCAACTCACATGCCCATCAAGAAATGAATAGGTAGAAAAATTATCTATGGTATATTCACATAACACTACACAGCACTGAAAATTAATAAACTAAAAATATTACACAACATGGGTGACCCTGAGGACATTATGCTGAGTGAAATATCTCAGTCACAAAAGGACAAATACTGTATAACACTACTATTATAAAACAGGACTGCCATGGGAGTTGGGGGGGGAACTAAGAAAAGATGGGACAAATAATAAACATTCATTGGAACAGCAATTCCAATGAAGGACAGAACTATTTAAAAGGAATACATGATTAGTTATTATTTGTATGACAAAAATCCAGAATAAGAGGTGCATACAAAATGGAATGGGGGGGCAGGAAAGTATAAAAAAATGAATCAATTTTTTTAAATGTGAACTGGGAGAGTAGGGAGGAAAATGTACAACAATGAATGAATGAAAATCCAACTTTTTTGTAAATGGGTTAAAATAAAAATTTCTTTTTTTAAAAATTTTATTGGGAAAAACATGTCGGGGATACAAGGAGGTGAGGGTTGGATTTTTTTTTAAAAAGAAGCCGAGTGAATGACCAATTGTTTCTGAGTAGATTTCAACATCTGGCAGTCCCGTGAGAGTCAGAGCAGAACCATGCTCCACGTGGTTTTCAATGGCTTATTTTTCAGAGGCAGATAGCCAGGTCTTTCTTCTGAGGCACCTCTCTGTGGACTCAAACCACAAACCTTTTAGTTAGCAGCCACGTCTGTTAACTGTACTACCAAGGGATTTTCCAAGCAGGAAAAAGAAAGAGAAACCCTCACATAAATCAACAGAAAGAGACACATCAGCTTGAACTCAGCAGAAAACTAGGGGAATGACAGACAAGCAGCCAGAGGAAACCAAGAGACGCTGCCTTTAAGGCTGCAACAGCAACAGTGTTGTTGTTTGTTATGTGCTCTCCAGTCGTCTGTGACCCATAGCGACTCTACGACTCTACGTACAACAGCTTTGAAGTCTGCCCTGTCCTGAGCCAGCCTCCCTGACTCCAACACACCTACCCCCACGACCCCAGTTACTGCATCAGTCCATCTCATGCAGGGTCTTCCTCTCCTGCGCTATCCCTCCACCCTTCCAAGCATGATGTCCTTCTCCAAGGACCGGTCCCTCCTGGACGTGTGCCCAAAGTATGTGAGAGGGAGCTTCAAAATCCTAGCTGCTATCAACCCACTAACATCAACATTAGAAACAGAAGTTAGTAATAATACCTTCAAAATAACCACCAACCAGAATATGTTTTCTCACAATGAAAGCAAAACCAAAAATATAAGAGGAAATGAGAAAAAATCAATATCCATAGACTTTCTCAGGAAAGGATTTTCTAACTCAGAGAAGTTATCTAGGTGGAAGTTTGAAGTGCAAGAAGTGGGTTAATCTAAGCTAATTTTTACTTTATATGACAGTAATAAAAATGAGCTGTGATTCGAAGAAATGAATCTGAATATTTATACACAAGAGAATTTAAAAATAAATCTTGGTGAACAGAGATAGCAAAATACTCTCTCAGCCAGGTGGTCAAGATCTCTGCCAGCAAGGATCCTAAGGAAATAAGAACTGTGACACAAACAGACATATCTACACTCACGTTTATTATGGCACTCGTTATAATAACAAAAAGTTGGAAACAATCCAAATGTCCATTAATGGAGTAAAGGCTAAAGAAACAGTGACATATTCACACAAAGGCGCATTATACATCACTAAAAAATATCAAGAATTAACAAAATAGTGTATAACATGAATAAAATGAGAATAAATTATGCTGAGTTACATGTCACTCACAAAAGTCAATGGTATTATAAAACAACCAATACAAACAGCTAAGAAGTGATTTATACACAGAATCACTCTTGGGGGGTTAACAGAGGAGATAAATGAAGGAGAGAGGGAACCATAATAGAACCCCTCTAGTGATACATGGAGAGTGTATACTCTAAGGAAGAATGTGGCTTCAGGATTGGAGGGCAGCTTATTGATAACCTTACGAAGTTAAGCAATTGACTCAACCTTGCTTGGAGAACGTGAGGAGGAACTGAAGTATTTGCTGCAGAAGTTCAAAAATGGCAGCTTTTAATGTGGATTACATCTCAACATTAAGAAACAAAATCCTCACCAGGAGGCCACTAGGCAACATCATGAAAAGTGGAAAATAAGATTCAAGTCATCAATTATTTAAATTTTCTTGGATCTACAATCAACACCCATGGTGACAGCAGTCAAAAACTTAAAAGATGTGTTGCGTTGTGAAAATCTGCTGTAAGGACCTCTTTGAAGTGGTAATGAGCAAAGATGACAGTTTAAAGATGTGCCCGACCCAGGTCATGTTCTTTTCAATCACTTCCTGTGCATTTGCCAGTTGGATAATGAATGAATAAGGACAACAGAAGAGTCATCGATGCCTTTGAATTGTGGTGTTGGGAAAGAATACTGAATGACCATCAAAAGAACAAATAAATCTATCTTGGAAGAAATGCAACCGTTCCCTGAGGCAAGGATGGTGAAACTTTGTCTCACCTACTTTGAGCATGTTGTCAGGAGGGAGAGGTGGAGAGTCAGAGCGAGAGAGGAAGATTCTCTACAAGGTGGACTTTTGACTCAGTGACTGCAGCAATGGATTCAACTGTGTCCGAGATGGTGAGGACGGCACAGGAGAGGACAGAGTTCAGATCTGTTGTTCATAGAGTTGCTATGAGTCATAGTTGGATAGACGGTGCCTAACAACAACAACAACAACATATAATGATAATGAGCCTTCGTGGTATAGTCGGCTTAGTACTGGGCTCTAACCAAAATGTTGGGAGTTCAAACTCAGTAGCCACTCTGGGGGATGAAGATGAATCAGCTTCATAGCATTAAGATTTAAAGCCTTGGCAACAAATTGGAGGGTCGCCACGGCAATAATTGTATGATGTGTTAAGAAAAATCTCTTGAGGTTTTCTTTCTCCAAATCCATGTTGTTGTTGTTATGTGCCATCGAGTCACTCATAGCGACCCTCTGTACAATAGCTCTGAAGCCTGCCCTGTACTTAGCCAGTCTCACTGATTCTGACACACACCTACCCCATTACCCCAGTTACTGTGTCACTCCATCTCATCCTGGGTCTTCCTCTCCTGTGCTATCCCTCCACCCTTCAAATCATGATGTCCTACTTTAAGGACTGGTCCCTTGTGACCACGTTCCCAAAGTATGTGAGACGGAACTTTAAAATCCTTGCTCCCAAGGAGATACTTGGTTTCACCCTCTCCAAGACAGACTTATTTTTTCTGGTGGTCAATGGTATGTTCAGTACTCTTCTCCAGCACCATAACTCAAAGGAATCAATTCTTCTGTCATTCTTAGACACTATTGTCCAGCTCTCTGATGCATAGCAAGTAATTGTGAAGATCATGGTTTGGATCAGGTGCACCTTAGTGCCTAGATTGACATCATTGCTCTTTAGCACTTTGAAGAGGTCCCAGACAGCAGATTTTCCAAGTGCAACTTGTCTTTTGATCTCCTGACTACTGGTGCCATGAGTGTTGACTGTGGAGCCAGCCGAGCGAAGGGAAATTGTTAACAACCTCAATCTCTTCTTCATCTATTTTGCTGCTACTAACTGGCCCAGTGGGGAGAATCTTCGTCTTCTTGATGTTAAGTTTCAATCCATATTGAAGGCTGCAGTGCTTGACCTTCTGCAGCAAACACTTCAGGTCTTCCTCAGTTTTGGCAAGCAAGGTTACATCATCTTGCATAACAAAGGTTGTTGATGAGTCTTCTTCCAGTCTTAACGCCACACTCCTCATAAAGTCCAGCCTCCAGAATGATTTGTTCCACATACAGATTGAAAAGGTATGGAAACAGGACACATCCCTGACACGCTCACTTCTAAACCCATAACCTCAATCTCATCATGAGACAAACAGATCCAAGGAAAGGGGCAACCGGCAAAACACCTGACTAGTTTTCAGAACTGTCAAGGGCATGACAAGCGAGAAAATGTTGAGAAACCGTCGCACCTGAGAGGTGGGATCCTAGGTGGGATCCAGGGACAGACAGAAGGACACTAGGGGAAGATGAAATGGGCCCAAAGTCTGTAGCTTAGTTAACAGGTTAGTGCTTTTTTCGCTGTGGTAAATGATGTAACACCAAGATGCTAACCGTGGGTGAACAGCAGGGTATATGGGAACTTTGCACCATCTTTGCAACTCTTCTGTACATTTTAAACTATTAACAAACTATTTGGTTGGGTGTTTTGTTTTGTTTTTTAAAGTCCCAGTGGTGACATTAGTAAATGGTCCACTGTGACAAGATCAGAGAGGATCTCTATGGAGGAGTCAGGAGAGCTGGGAAGGTGGACAAGCAACATGGACAGACATCCAGGGAAGAAGCAGGGGGCCTGGGTTGGGCCCCACTCCAGGGGAAACTGTGGACTATGGTCACTAGCAGTGACCCGGCTGCTCTCCTCCACTTTCCCCAATTGCACGTGGCTGGTGCTAAGCGTTGGCACTCATGGTGCCCGAGTTCAGGCCTGCTCTGGCCCGAGTGTGCCTGGGAAGCTGACTCAGCCCTGTTGCTGCCACCTCCATGCTCATCTGTCATAGGGAGTTTCTGTTCACTCCCTCTGGATGTCTGGGTGCTGCCTCAGAGCAGGAGTCTCAGGCGGATACCTATGAGAGACTGAGAGGGGGTCCCTATCAATACCAAGAGGAAGACACTCCATGGTGGTGGAGAGTCCCAGGATGTGGAACCCTGGGAGATGACCCTGGAACGAGGTGCTGGAGGTCATGCTGAGCCACCAGGCACCGGGGAGGAGACTTGGCTTCTCAAGCTTTATCCAGTATCACGATCCTTGGGGACCCTGATGGGGTTGCCGGGACAACATGCTGTTGACTTGTTGATGGTAAACATGCTGTGGGTCGTGAGTTCTAGACTAGACACACATAGACATTCAAGGACCCGTCAAAGGGGCACTGGGCTCTGGGGACCATGGGGTTGAATAAGAGTTTCTTGGTTGGACAGACTCACAGCATGAGGGAGGGGCCAGCCAGGGAAATCTCAGTGTAACCAAAACAAAGCAGTTATGGAAATAGCTCAGGCAAATAGTCAGTGATTCCGCTCCCATCTGGGAGATGCAAACCCTAAGTGGTGCCCCCAACTCCAGTATCACCAAGCACCCTTCACCCTTGCTCCCTCACTCATTGACCTCCTGGAGGCCCAGAGGGAACTCTGAGGACTTGAGGCCTGAAGGCGTTGCTACTCTGCACCCCAGGTAGTGAGTGCTGGCCATTCTCTAAGTTGACCCATAGTAACCCAGGGTCCATGCTGACTTTCAGTCTCTAGACCTTCATGCTGCCAGTGTATGTGTCTGCTAGACCCTTGTTTCTAACTGATGGCCAGGCCAAGGCCAACAGGCAAAGCCATTCCTGCTCGCAGATGGACACACACTCTGAGTAGCCTTTCCCGAGTAGATATCATGCTCTTGGGGCCTGTCTCTAACCCACTCAGAAAACAAGGAACACAAGAAGATGATACCATCCTTGGAGGCTCTGAGGAAGGGAGCAGAGGCTCCTGGTGCTGGGCTGTCCTTAGAGTCATACATGGACCCCAAGCAGAGTATGGTGCCTGAGTCAGGGATGGGCAAACTGCCACCGAGTGGCTGGCCAAGTCTTGGACCCAGTTCTCCCCCGGGGTCTACGTGAAGGCCCCAAGTCTACAGAGGACAAGGGACTCAATGCTCACCCTTGGCTATGCGCTCCCACCAATCCCATGGTGACGATGGCTTCTGCTTGGGGGCCAAGTTTGTGTGACTCTCAGCAAGACCCCTTGTCTGTGCAGGGGTCCCAAGTACAGATTCCTCTGGCTCCAGTCAGAATTGCCAATGTCCCGAGGTGCACTGAGACCCTCAGTGACACTTTCTCTTGGTTCTTGGCCCCTTGAGAATGTGGGTGAGGGTGGAGAGAGCGCCCGCCGTAGGAAGGGAATGGTGAAGTGTGTCCGTGCTCAGCCGGGCTTATGCCACTGGCCACACAGGACCTGCTCACCAGCCTCAACTTGTGGGCTGAGAACGCCAGTCCCAGGTCCCTGGCCTGAGCTCTCTGGGGGAAGTCCAGGGCCTTCCAGGTTGCCAAGCGGATTACTCACCAGTCTCCAGGAAGGAACACAAAAGGGACTGCACGGCCTGGAGACAGGTGGGGCTGAGGCGGGGCCCCTGCAGGTGCCAGGACAATGGCCTTGCATGTTTGGTTTGGGGCATCTGCGTTGACTGAGGAGAGGCGAGTGCCCGGTGGGTCACGCACACTGCCCAGCAGACAAAGCAGCAGGAAGCATGGCCTCGCCAGCCTGGCTTAGGACAAGGAGAACCTACCTCAGTTTAGAAATTCCCTCAACAGGCCTGGTGAGGAACTCTTTGAGAAGCTTCTGGAACATGGCCCTCTGCCCCTTGTGCTTAGGTCCGGGGAGGGCTGCTGATGTTAGGAGGCATCTAGTACTGCAGGTGACCTGGGTGGCCTCAGCCGTAGCTCTGGTCGTGCACCTAGAACTGGACTTTCCTTGTCAGTATGTGGTCTCAGATCAGCCTCCCCAGGGAGTCTCAGGCCTTCTCCTAGAGGGAGACTCCGACTGGGGCTCCTTGCTGGGTTTCAGACCAGATGCCCCCTTAGGGGACACACACTGGACTCCTAGAATTCTGCTGAGTTTCCAATATGGGGAACTGGCCAGTGTCAAACTAGCCTCTGGTCCCTGCGCCGCATCAGTATGAAAAGGGCACTGGAAGCTCCTCCCAACACTCACAGCCTGGCTGCGTTCCGATCGGGGCTCCCAACACCAGCCTCAGTACACCTTCTACCCCTCCATGTCAGCCTTGTTGACCTTGGGGTCCCCAGTCACCCAAATCTGATTCCCATGCAATAGCAGCTCATCCTCTTTCACCCCAATAGTTTTCAAAATTCTCTTCTTCCCTCACCTGAGTTCCCTCTAACCTACCTGCCTTTCACTCCCATCACCCAACACCACCTGAGCCTGTCCCCAACCCTGAATCTCTGGATGCATTCACTCCTCCAATACCACCTGCTTTCACCCTGCATCATTGACAATGAACTTGCTCTAAGGTGTTTCTCTGCACCCCTCAGTCATGTCCTCCTGACACCAAAAGCCTCATCTCCACTGACCCCATAGTTCACACCTCAAGCCCAGCCAGCAGCCAGCCACGCTCTCAGTTCTTTCTAGAATAATCTTTCAACCTTGCCAGCATCTCAAAGCCAAGAAAACAGACCTGCTTTCCATGGCCCTTTCTCAACTTTTCTAACACCCCATCACGTTGGGAAGCTCAGGCAACAGATCTCTTCGCTGAGACCCAGAAGCCCTGAAGCCCAGCCTTGCTTACGCTTGTGTTACGTTGGCTTATTATTTTAAAATTTTCCTTCGTGAGATTTCCCTCTTTTGTTTTGAAATCATTTCAGGTATACAGAAAAGGTGCAAGTACAGTACAAAAAGTTTTCTCTTGGAACCATCTGAGAGTAAGTTGTCTACCTGACACCTCCTTGCAGGACAGACCATCCACTCACAAAGGCTCAAGACAGCACGGGGGTCTAGAAGGTCACACAGCGCCATTGCAACATCTTCCCACGCAACCTCAGACCTGATGGTCCAATGGTGACCTTTATAACAAAGGGTCCAGTCTGGGTTGTAATATATCACCTTGGATTGCCATGTGTCTTTCATCTCCTTCACTCGGAACATTCCTTGGTCTTTCCTTGGCTTTCCTGTCTCCTTTGACGCTTTCAGACCAAGTCATTTTGTGGAACTCCCTCTGCTGAGAATTTTCCCTAGTAAATTCAGATCCTGGTCTGGTGGGGAAGTCACAGGAGTGTTACTTGTCAGTAACTGTTGGACAATGATGCTCTCCCTTTATCATCCCTACATTCATCAGCTGGCATCCTACCACAGCATAACTTCCTCCGGTCCCCTGTGCATTTCAGACCTGCAGAACGGCCTCACACATTCCTCCCCTGGTCAGTGGGTTATAATTTCTTATGACGACAGTTGGCTAATCTTTATTTACTCTGATGCTCAAATGCTCAGCTTTGCCCAGTGTCGTTCAACTTGGACGAAACATCCCATTGTTATTGGAGTCCTTCTTCAGGTTTTGCTGTAAAAATAGAAGCTCCAGCCCCATTACGTATCTTCTTTGCTCTGGAATAGGCCAGTATGCCTGGAGCCCAGGCTTCCTTTGGAGGGGAACGGTGTGTAGACACCACACTCACTGCTGGGGATGTGCTCACCCAATGCCATCACAAGGGGCAGAGCTGAGGAGTACCTACATGCGTGTACACACACACACACACACACACACACACACACACACACACACACACACCCTGTGTTTGTATCTATTCCTGTGTATGTAATGCAAATCACAAGTTCATACCAAAACGCCAAACCTATTTTCTCCTCCATATTTATCTCACACATTTTTTTTAAAATTTAGGTTGTTTATTTTTCATTTCAGTGAACAT
>NW_006399795.1:16990856-16992213 GCF_000299155.1 Elephantulus edwardii
CCCCTAGCCCCAAATATAATCCACTCTAACACATTTCTTTAATGGGGACTCTGCTCCCGTTGATTTCCTCCACACACTTCTCTGATGGACTTCTTCCCATCCCACTCGGGTATGTCCTGAGGATGCAAATGACAATGCTGTTTTTCTGGTGATATTTGATTCTGATGATATTTGTGATTATCTGTTTTCTCAAATTTGTCATTTCCTTTCAGATACTAATTATTGGCTTCCATTCCAATTTTATATTTATTCTTTTATATTCCTTTTCTTAACGAGGACCTTGAATTAGCTGGCCCACGCCTCTTCCAAGCCCAGTTCCCTGTCTTCTGTGCACACTGTACACTTCTCTCAAAGTCCCAGAGTCGGCCCCTGGGAACCCTTGGCCCTCACTATGCCTTCTTTTCATCAAATTGTTGACTTTGTGTAAGTGGACCCAGACGTACAATGACCCAGCAGGACAGAGTAGAACTGCTCCTCAGGGCTTCCCGGGGTGTGATGTTTACAGGAGCAGATTGCAGAGGCTGGGTTTGAACCCACTGACCTTACAGTTAGCAACTGAGCACTTAACTACCAGGGATCCTTTCTTTTCATCAGACCCTGCAGCAAATCACAAGTAACCCCCATTGTTGGAGAAGAAACATCTATTTAGGCTTCCCTCTAAATTCACACCATAGGAACTCATAGGGTCCCTTTGCCCCTCAAGTATTCACCCCTCTTCCCTTCTTATCCTCCCCCCCCCCCCGTGGAAACCTAGAACCATCACAAGGGATGCCTTGAGCTCCAGCTGTCACATTCATCCCCCACTTGTTCAGCCATAGATGAGGGTCACAGAGGGAAATACCATCCATCACTACTGGGCCAAATTGGGCAGGACAAGCAGGCGTCACAGCTCTGCCACCGCCTTGCTTCCCAGGGGCCATAACGCAATTCCCTGAAGAATCACCTGGGCTTATCATTTCTAGGTGGTCTGTTGGGTCATGCTTTCAACAACCCAAAGGCAGGTGGTTCAAATCCACCAGGTGCTCTGCTGGAGAAAGAAGAGCAATATTCTCCTCGAGTGATTTTTAGCCTCTGAAAACCCACTGTGGGGTGAGCTCTGACTGACTCTGATTCTGACTCAGAGGCAATGAAAGACAATGGCAACATCTCTCAGCCCCTCTGACACCCCTCACTCAGGTTCCCCACTCTGTATACAAGCTCCTCTTGGCAGTTAGGGGTCATTTCTTAGCCCATCCACTTGATCCTCAGAAAGGCTGACACCCCCCTACCCCCAACCTCTGCTCAGGTTTCTCCAGCTACACACCCCCAGCCCCCACCCCCCCCACCCAGGTTACTCCAGCTACACACCCCACACCCT
>NW_006399795.1:16993360-17007243 GCF_000299155.1 Elephantulus edwardii
CTTTCTGCATTTGGCTTCCTGCCACCCTCTCCCCTAAGCTTCCTCTCTCTGCATCCCATCCCCACCTCTTTCCAAATATCCCCAAATCCTCGCACTCCCCTAACACTAGCTCCTCTTTTCCTCCCAGCCTCTGAACCTGATCACCCCACTACCTGGTCTCCCTCCAGTCTGTGATCAGACATCCAGTCCCAGGGTTTATATCTTCTTTATACCAACAACTGCTAAATACACATCTCCACCCACCTCTCATTTATTATCTAATAGACAATCTAAGTCCTCCTGTTAGAAGTGGAACACCAGAGCACCCCAGACCTGCCCTTGCTCCTGCCAGAGCCCGGCCATCTCCCCATTAGTATTCATGCACCCCAGCCTCTGGGAAAGTCAGTGAAATGTGCCTTCAAAATACACCAGAACCACCCTGCTCAGAGTGAGGGCCATAGGCCCTAGTAGTCTTACAACTGATCCCACGGACTGCCCACAGGCTGACCACATCACCTGGCTCCACTAATCAAAGCCACATCAACCCCAGAACCTGATCCCACAGACTTGCCCCATAACCTGGTCCATGGACCAGCCTCTCAGATTCACTGACTGATCCCATGGACCCACTTCTTAGACCAATCTCATTGACCAACTCTACAGACTCTACTAACTTCATACTCCAACCCAAGGAACCAATCTCAATGATCATCAACTGATCCCAGGGACTGATGCCATATACCCCACATCACCCTACACCGACTACACCAGCAGCCCAACTTGCACCTTTGCCAACTCTTCTTGAAATAAGGCTCGCCTTGATTGCCTCACCCCATCCCTAACTCTCGACCACTGCCATGTCTGATGAGGGCCCCAGCCCTGGGCCAGGCTGTCCACACTGTTACGGATAACCTGGAGCCCAGGCCACCCGGCACGGAGACACCATGTTTGCTGAGTGGATGAATGGACAAGCGAGTGGGGCCATTGCCTTGACAGTGCAAATCCTTTTGCTCAGATCTCAGGGGAACTTAGAGTTCTCTATCACCAAGATATTCACGCATGTTCATTGCAGCTCTGAGACCTGACACTGGCCAGCGTCTGTGTGGCCCAAAATTTGGATTTGGGACCTGGCCCCCTGCCTTCCCCAGCCCCTCTGAAGGCTGGGGACGTTGTTCTGGCATATGGAAGTAGGGTGACAGCAAAGTTTCAAGGTCAAACTCTTAACAAGCTCTAGTTTTCTTTAAAAGTGGCCTTGGCATCAAGCCCAGGCTGGCCTCTCAGGGAAACAGCATAGCAGACCCAAGACCTCCTCCTTCTAAGGCTGTGCCATGGCCTGGGATGCTGTGGGTGAATCTGGCCCAGCAGTCGGCACACAGGAAGGATCTGTGCTCAGAAGCACTGGACACGCTGTCCCCTCACACCCAGTGACACGCTCTAGTGGCTCGGCCATGCAGGACGCCTGGGCCTCCTGGGAGATGGAGCCTGGGCAGACCCACGCTGGCCACAAAGCTGGGGCTGGGAGCCAGCAAGGGCTTGGCTGTGGGACGCGGGCGCTGCCCACTCCAGTTCTAGTTCTGCCCTTTGTAGGGGATTGTGGGAGCACCCAGGGGCTCAGAGTGAAAAGGCAGGATTTTGTCCAGATCACAGCAGATTTATACAGGGGGTCAGATTTGCATGCAAACCAGCAGCTGCAGGTCCTCCTCCATATTAGCATCTGATTTGAATAAAAGTGCTCAGATCCAGGGGAGAGAATGGGTCTGGAGAGAGGAGAGGAGCTCTCCCTGGGATCCCCTGCCCACCAACAACACCAGGAAGATAGCCCTCTGGCACTGGGGCGTAAGGACCTGTGGGAAACAGATACCTCGGTGCCTTTTGAAGGAGATCCAATCATGCTTCCCAAACTGCCCTTCCTACACTGGCTGCTCTGAGGGTTCCTATGCAGGTAGAAGCCCTCCAAGATGGCGCAGGGGCTCTGAGGGTGGGTGGGGGCACCGCCCCCTCCCCTCTAGTGCTCTCCCAAGACCACTGTGGCCTCCTTGTTCCCCAATTCATCTGGCTCATGACCGCCCCCTGACCTCTGACCCTCTCCCAGTCTTTAGCTCTGTCCTCCACTCTGTTCTCTGTGGAGCAGGACCTCACTGGGCCTCCCTGAGCCTCAATGGTTTGGGCCGGGACAGTGGGATGGCACCAGCCGTGCGCAGGGTGTCGGGAGGAGACCAGGGAACACAGGTGCTGGTGTTCCGGGCAAGCCTGGTGTTTGTTCTTTAGTTGTAAGTTAGAGAAGTGCTTCCAGAAAATGAAGAGAGGGGGCCTGTGAACCTTGACCTATGGACTTCAAGCCAGTGACCTCTGGCCCTGTGGACTCTGTGCACCCTGACCCTGTAAACTTTGGCCTAGTCCACTCGACCCCATAGAACTCATGAACTCTGACCTTAGCCCAATAAACTCTTGTCTCTCACACTCTGACCTCATGAACTCTGATTTTATGGGCCCTGACCCTGTGCACCCTGATCCTTTGGATTCTGACCCCTGGATCCTGACTCTGGGGTCTCTGATCTCATGAACCCTGACCCCATGAACTCTGACCCTGTGGACTTTGGCTTCTGCTACGGCACATAAAGTAGGTGTTTAGGGAGATCAATGACCTGTTGGAGAAATTGTCCTAGAGCCAGCCTGCTAGTCAGGCCTCCTTTCCCCTCGAGTTTCTGCAGATTATGGGGCGGACTGAGGGGAACAATTCAGAGAGCTCACATTTATCAAGCAGGAAGGAGAGGAGGAGGGCTGCAGGGACCTGCCTGATGGGAGCGAGCTGGGGGGCCAGGCCCAGGGCTGTGCCTAGGAGCTGGATGGCCTGTTTTCTGAGGGCTGCTCTGTCCCCTAGGTGCTGCCCAGCCTCTACGGGCTGCTCTCATCTGATGCAACTGGCGCAGAGGCTGTGCCCATGCCAGGCTCTGTTGCCAGGGAGGGGAGGACACTCAGGGCTGGATCAGGCCTGGAGCATCTCCTGGCTGCCCTGCCCACAGGCCTCGGCGCCTCCCCGCCTCCCTTGGCAGAACCAGGGAGCTCTAATGAGGACCTGGCCCCTCCACATGAGTAATTGGCCCCTGAGGGCGAGACAATGCCACTGAGAGGCCCCTGGAGCTGTGGGGAGGGTGGGGGAGCTGAGGAAATCACCGCCCTCTTTCCACTCGGCTGCCATGGCTAATTGCTGCACTGGGCTGCTGGGCCACCAGGCAGATTTGTTTTCTCAAACACACACTAGGGAGGGTGTTACTGTCTCCACAGTGAGGGGATATTCCTGCTTGCATCCAGAGACACGGGACCCTGTCCCCTGAAGTGGCCTTGGAATCAGGCTGAGCAAGCAGTGACAGGACCTGGAAGGGCCCAGCTCAGTTGAAGAAACCGAGCTGGCTCTGGGACCTGAGGGTCTCAGGTGACCCCGCAGCCACTACAGCACCTGGATCCTGAACTAGGAGACGAAGGGGCCATTTGCAAGAGAGGACAAGGGGATGGTGGATGGAGGGGCATCTAGGGACGGGGATAGAAGTGAGGGTACCCTAGATCAGGAACCTGGATGGGGGCAGGTCCAGACAAGGGAAGACCTTGTGCCCAGTGCCTGACCAGTGACCTGGAGAGGTCATGAGGCTCTAGAGACCAGGTCAGTGGGACACTGTGCAGCCAACCCAGAGATGGCTGCTCTCGTCACTAGCTGCTCCGGGGGAGAAAGACGGGCGATCTCCTCCTGTGCAATTTATGGCCTCTGAAAACACGCTGCAGCATCAGCTCTGAGTCAGTTCTGGCTTGACGGTGACGAGTGAGTGATGGGGCTGTGGACAGAGAAGGCTGAGGCTACTGATTAAGGGTGTTGGGCCAGATGTCTGGGTCTGGAGAGCGCTGCCTTGGGAATTTCAACCCCTCCTACCCGGCTCTCTCCAAACCCTCATCTGAGTGGACCCTTCTCACCTGGTTTAGCTGGTAGTGTGTGGGAACACACAGGAGCCCCTAAGCCTAGTTGCGGGGGTGTGGGTTCCTCCGTGGGGAGAGGTCTCAGGAGAGCAATCCCTAGGATGTGGCCGCCCCTCCTCACATGTGCTGGTCTGAATGGTAAGGGGAATGAATATGAATCAGAACATGGCCTTGGGGACCCTGGTCTCTCATCATGGGGCATATTTCTGCAAGCTTCCTTAAATACACAGAGTTAAGTGGGGGCTGTTGGGGTCTCAGGAAAGCCAGAAGTCACTTCCCATTAATGGGCTTTGTAGTTGGGTCAATGTGCAGCCGAGGACAGCCGTGCAGTCAGGACTCACCCCAGGGGCCAGGTCCCCTTTCCAGAACTATCTGAGCAGTCTCTCCCCACCGTGGCATGGTGGTGACCATAAAAACTGGCACATAAAATCCATATCATATAAAAACCAGCAGTAAAGCAGCGGGGAATCAATGAATGGCTGAGCGGAGAGTGGGATGAAGAATGCTCAGAGTTTTGGAGACAGGGTCTTGTCACCCTCATCTCGTTTGTTCACCTGTTCCTACTGCAGACGGGGTGACCTTGGTCCCTTCCCTGACTCCCGTGTCCATGGTAACTGCACTCCATGCATATGGGAGAGGTGTGGTGGCCAGAGAAAAGTGGAGAGCCCATGCCTGGCTCTGCTGCTTCCATGAGCATCATCATGGGGTCTAGTGCCCCCTCAAGGAGTTTTCTTATTTTTATGTGCTGCTGAGTCGACTATGACTTGTAGAAACCCTATGAACAACGGCTCTGAACCTGCCCTCTCCTGAGCCAACCTCACCATCTCTGACACACCTGACCCCATTGCTACTGTCAATCCGTCTCCTCCTGGGTCTTCCTCTCCTGCGCTGTCCCTCCACCTTCCCAAGCATTGTGTCCTTCTCGAAGGACTGGTCCTTCCTGGCAACACACCCAAAGTATGTGAAATAGAGCTTCCACATCCTTGTCCCCAAGGAGCAAACTGGTTCACCTTCTCCAGGACAGACCTATCTTAGTGGGGAGCAGCTATATCCTCATTGAGCACTGTGTCCCCAAGCATGGTCTGCACCCTCTCATCAATTACCCACATGTGAGAATCTACTGCCCCCTCAATTACCCGGGTCCATCTCTCGCTTCTTTCCCAGTGCTGCTGCCCTCAACCCTCCTGTGGGGTGGCCTCTCACAGATCAGGCTGGCTCTGGTTGGCTCCAGCGTGTGTGTGTGTGTGTGTGTGTGTGTGTGTGTGTGTGTGTGATGTAAGCAGGCACACTCATACATATTTCAGCCAACAGATGCTGCCCTGGACGTGCTCACCAAGTTGTGCCAAGAAATCTGGAGAACACCACTTGGCCAACGGACTGGAAGAGATCTGTATTTGTTCCCATTCCAAAGAAGGGTGACCCAACTGAGTGTGGAAACTACAGAACAATCTCACTGATTTCACATGCAAGCAAGATTCTACTGAAGATTATCCAAAAACGACTGGAACAGCACATCAGCAGAGAACTGCCAGAGGTCCAGGTTGGGTTTAGAAGGGGTCGTGGTACTAGGGATATTGTAGCTAATGTTAGATGGATCTTAGCCGAAAGCAGGGAATACCAGAGGAAAGTCTATCTGTGTTTCATTGACTATGCAGAGGCATTTGACTGTGTGGATCATAACAAATTATGGCTGACTCTGAGAAGAATGGGAATCCCAGAACATTTAATCGTGCTAATGCGAAACCTATACTTGGATCAGGAGGCAGCCGTCAGAACAGAGCACGGGAACACTAGCATAGTCAGGGTCAAAGCTCACATAGGACTAGGGACATATGAGCGTGTAAATATGCAAAGCTGCACACACTAGTGTGTAAGCACAGGCCTGTGTACACATGTTTTCACACACATGTATACAAACGAGCACGTCGACAGGTACACACAGGTATGTGCGTACAGATATGAGAACACATGGGCGTGTGGACAGGTACATGTAGGTATGAGAACACAGGTGTGTGCACATAGGCGTGTGGACAGATACATGCAGGTATGTGTGTACAGATATGAGAAGACAGGTGTATGTACATGGGTGTGTGTACATGGTTATGTAGACAGTTATATGGAGGTATGTGTGTAGACAGGTACACACAGGTATATGCATACAGATGAGAACACAGGTGTGTGCACATGGGTGTGTAGACAGGTACATGCAGGTATGAGAACACAGGTGTGTGCGCATGGGTGTGTAGACAGCTACATGAAGGTATTTGCACACAGGCAAGAAAACACACGTGTGTGCACACCCACATAGCACACGTGGGCTTGTACCTGCCCCTCTCACACTGACACAACCACCATCATGGACTCCCTCCTTTGCACGCTGTGGGTGCTGGACAGCAAGACGAGGCCAGACTTTGGCCTCACACAGAGGAGAGGGCCTGGCTCTACCTGGACTCATCAGAGCCAATGGCAAGGCAGCCACACCTGGCAAACGCCCTCCCCCTGCCCACCTGGACAGGTGTGCACAAAGCCCTGACTTTGAGGAACAATTTGCAAATACAAACTACTGTGTGTGACCTTTCCCTCGCAGGCCTCTGAAGAGCTCAGCGGAAGCCGAAGACCCTGTAGTCCCGATGAGTGGACGGAACGTCTGTCATGATGACACCACAAATGCCCATCTTAGGAGTGGACAGCTGGCCCTGTGACCCCCAGCTGGAGTGGGCTGGCCCGGAATGTGTTAAGCTTGAGGTCAGAGTGGAGCAGCAGCACCTGGCACAGAGACCACAAGAGCCTCCTGGGACTCCAGAACAGTGGGAACCAGTGACGTCAAGGGTCGCAGGGCGGAGACTGTGGCCAGGAGGTCAGCTCGCCCTGTGCCGTAAAGACTCCAGTCTTCCCTGGATTTATTCATTCATTCATTCTACACCATCCCATTCCAGTTCCACCAACCCTTTAAGGAACTTGGCAAATTGACACAGAATTCCTCAGGAAAAGAAAGTGTGCAGAGTGAGCTGAGACCAGTGTGGAAAGGAACACAGAGAAAGATCATTCGTCCTGTCATTGTGGTTAATGACTGTAACTTAGGCCTCTAATTCTTGGCCACCCCACATATGTGCAGGAGAAGCCCAGTAAGGGGTCACATGCCTTGTTGTTGTTATGTGCTGTCGAGTTGCCTATGACACATAGCAACGCTATGTACAGCAGCTCCGAATCCTGCCCTGTCCTGAGCCAGTCTCACTAATTCCGACACACACACTAACCCCCATTACCCCAGTTACTGTATCAATCCATCTCACCTGGGGTCTTCCTCTCCTGTTCTGTCCCTCCACCCTTCTGAGCATGAAGTCCTTCTCCTGACCATGTGCCCAAAGTATGTAAGACAGAGCTTCAAAATCCTAGCCTCCAGGGAGAAAATTGGTTTAACCCTCTCCAAGACACTTGCTTAGAAGATAACAAATGAGTTAAGAAGTGATAGCGCTTGAATCAGAAAGTGGTGAATCAGGACTAGGTGCACAGATGAGTGGAGCCAGCCAGGATCAGCCACCAGTGCTGTGACATGAGGATTTCATGAGGAAAATGAGGAAAGAATGAGGATATTGGTCACTCATTCATACACATACACACACCCCCGACAAAAAAAAAAAAAAGAAAAAGAAAAAAGTTAAGCTTCCACAATCAGGAGATTAGGAAACATATAGCACTGGGAAATTCTGCAGTCAAGGACCTGTCCAAATTGTTGAGGAGCAATGATGTTAGTTTAAGAACTAAGGTGCATCTAATTCAGGTCATGGCTTTTTTAATCACTTGCTATGCTGCTAAGAGCTGGACAATGTATAAGAATGACAGAAGAAGAGTTGATACCTTTGAAATGTGATGTTGGAGATGAGTGCTGAATAGCTCATGGATTGCCAAAAGAACAAAGAGATATGTCTTGGAGAAGGTGTAGCCAGAGTGCTCCTTAGAGGCAAAGATGATAAAGCTTCATCTCGAATTCTTTAGGCATGTTGCTAGGAGAGGCTATTCCTTAGAGAGGGACATTATGCTTGGAAAGTGGAGGTATGGCGAAAGAGGGGGAGGCCCTTAACCAGGTGGATTGACACAGTGACTGCAGCAATGGGCTTCAGTGTGTCAGATCGTAAGGATGGCCCAGGACAGGACAGAGTTCAGATCTGTTGTTCATAGCGTTGCTTCGGGTCATATTTGAATTGATGACACATAACAACAGTGTATCTTAGACCAGTCACAAAATATGATGGCCTGGATAAACACCTGAAGTCACAAACAGAAGAGTTAGAGTACAAATGTTTCAGAAAAAGCACCATGTGTCCTATAACCTCAGTGGCCTTCTTAAAACCTCAAACAAAAATCCGCAAAGGGAAAAACAATTTGAGATTGGACAACATCCAAATAAAAAGGACCATCTAACGGTAGATGCTATAAGCAAGATTCAGTGATAAACAGGGGAAAGAGATTTTTAACACTAATGGCAGGCTCAAAGTTAACGCCCAGAGCACACATGTTACTGGCACAGGAGGAAGTCATCAGACCCCCAAAATTTGTCAAATCCAGTGTCCTCTCTTTTCCTAGGATGGAGGTGAAAAGAGTTATTAACACACTACTAGCCAAATCAGAAAAAGTATGGCCTGAACCAGACATACCTTAGTCCTCAAACTGACATCATTACTCCTCAATAATTTGGAAAGGTCCCTAACTGGAGATTTTCCTAGTGCAATGCCTAGGAAGTCTCCTGATTTCCTGACTGCTGCTGGTACTAAGGATGATATTTGTGGATCATTTGCTTCAAGCAAAATGAAGCTGTTGACAGTTTCAATCTTTCTATCATCATGATGTTGCCTATGGCTCAGTGGTAAGAATCTGTTTTCCTGACACTGAGATGCAGTCCATGCCGAAGGCTGTGTGTCGGGATGGTGCAGGACAGAACAGGGTTCAGATCCTTTGTTCACAGGGATGCTATGAGTCATACTCAACTTGACGGCACCTAACAACAACAACACTAGCCAAAACCAACACTTATTGGATTTTTAAAAAAATAAATCTTAGAAGCATGGAAGAGCTGATAAACCAAAAAGGAACTACAATGCACATCTATGTTTATCACAGCTTTGTTCATAATAGCAAAGAGTTGGAAACAACCTAAATGCCCATATCAACAAATGAATGGATAGAGAAGCTGTGGTATAATCACGCTATGGAATACTACGCTGCATTGAAAAACAAGGAACTCATGCAATATTATTCAAAATGAGTGACCCTGGAGGACATTATGCTGAGTGAGATATCTCAGGCACAAAAAGGATTAATACAGCATAGTGCCACTGTTGTAAAATGGGACTGAAATCGGGGTTGGGGGAGATCGAGAAAGATGGGATAAATAATGTATACTGCTGAAACAGATAAGGGAGAGAACTGTTTAAAAGGGATATATAATTAGGTATTATTATCATGACAGGAGTCCAGGATGACAGCTGCATAGTGGAGTGAACTTGGGGGGAGGGATTGTATAACAATGAAAGATTTTTTTTCTTTTACTTTTCAAAGAGAAAAATGAACTGGAGGGAAGGGGTGGGCAGGGAGAACAGTGCAACAATGAATGAATGGAAATCCAGAGTCTGTAAGTTTTCACTAAAATTAATAATAATATTTTTTTAAAAAAAGGAATTACACAGACACACCAGGTTCTGGTTGGTTCTGATACTAGGTGACCCTAGGTGTGCTGAGCAGAACTCTGCCCCACAAAGTTCTCAATAGAAGCTGCAGTGTTTTGAAAGCAGATTTCCAGGACTTTCCACCAAAGTGCTCCCTCAAGCACTTCTGAGTGGGCTTGAACCACCAACCTTTCAGTTAGTAGGCAAGTGCTTAACAGTCCTTGCCACCCAGGGACTCCAAAACAGAAGTGTCACGAGGACAAAAATCCAGGTGGCAGATTCCAGATGACTGAATAATGGCCTCCAAAGATGTCCATGTCTGCACCGCTGGGTTTGTGACTATGTGGGACCTCTGTAAAGTGCTAAGGGACAGGATATCACTACTTGTGTCTGACTTGAGCCATGGTTTTTCAATAACCTTAAATGCATGTTAAAGTTGGACAATGAATATAGGAGACTGAAGAGGAATCAACGTCTTTGAACTGTGTTGTTGAGGGAAAATATGCAATACACCAGAGTATCAAAAGAAATTGCGTGCCATGTTCCCTTGCTCTGTTCACACAGCAACTTCTCAGTGTAGGTATACGTTGCACATGAGCACAGTTAAGAGTTCTGGAATTCCCATTCTTTTCAATGTTAGCCATAATTTGTGATATTCCACAGACTCAAATGCCTTTGTATAATTAATAAAGCACAAATAGACATTCTTCTTGTATACTCTGCTTTTATCCAAGATCCCTCTCGCATCAGCAAAGACTTCTCTGGTGCCGCAGCCTCTACTAAAACCAGCTGTACTGCTGGTAATTCCCTGTCACTGTACTGTTCCAGCCATTTTTAAATGATCTTCAACAATATTTGGCTTTCATGATATGTTAATAATCTTGTTCAATAATTCCCACATTCTGTTGGATCACCTTTCTTGGGAATGGGAACAAATATGGATCTCTTCCAGCAAAAGGCTAGGTCCTCCAAATTTCCTGGCATAGACTGGTGAGCACATCCCAGGCTGCATCTGGTAGTTCAACGTGTTAGTCAGTACCCCATCCATTCCTGGGGCCTTATTTTCCTCAAGTTTGAAGACTAAGGTGTGCCTGATTCGGGCCGTGGTCTTCTCAGTCACCTGTCATGCATCAGAGAGCTGGACAATGAATAAGGATGACAGAAGAAGAATTGATGCTTTTGTGTTGTGGTGCTGGAGAAGAATACTGATTATTCCATGGACTGCCAAAAGAACAAACAGGTCTTGGAAAAGGTGCAGCCAGAGACTTGGAGACAGGAAAGATGAAGCCTCACCTTTCATACTTCGGACATGCAGCTAGTTGAGGCTATTCCTTGGAAAGGGACATCATGCTTGGGAAGATGGAGGGTCAACGAAGGAGAGAAAGACCGCCAAGGAGAAGGATTAACACTGTAACTTCAGCAATGGGTTCTAATGTCTCAGGGATGATGTGGATGGCACAGAATCGGGCAGGTTTCAGGTTGGCTGTTCATAGGGTAGCTATGAGTCACACTCAACTCAACAGCACATAACAACAACAAAACCAAAAGAAAAACCAATTCTCTCTCAAAAAAAGTGCAGTCAGAATTCCCCTTAGAAGCAAGGAGAGTACGACAGCCTTTTACAAACTGTGAGTGTAGCATCAGGAGAGGCCAGGCCTTGGAGAAAGACATCATGCTTGGCAAAGTGCTTGTTATGTATCATTGGAACTGACTCATAGCTGACCCTCCAGCAGGTTTTCAGAGGCTTTAAATTGAACGGGAGGAGATTGTCCATTTCATCCGATAGAAGAGCTGGTGGATTTGAACTGAGTACCTTTGGGTTGCCAGTCAAACGCCTTACCATTAGACCACCACGGATCCCACCTGGTAAAGCTGTTGTTTGTTGTTAGGTGCTGTTGAGTCCAGTACAACCCACAGCGACCCTGTAAGCAGTGGAAGACCCTCGGGGAGATGAATTGTCCCAGTGGTCACAACAATGGGCTTGAAACACAGCAGATGTTGTGAGGATCATAATGTCATACACAGGGGTTGCTATGAGTCAAGGGTACCTGACACCAGCGCACAGCAAACGAGGCTGCAGCCATAATACAGGTAAGAGTCAGAAATGGGAGACTTGCCTGGCTCACGGAGTGGACCTGATGCAATCACCAGAGTGCCGAAAAGAGGGAGGCAGCAGGACCAGATTCAGAGAAGGAGGTGGGAGGAAGGAAACAGAAAAGGGAGAGCAAGAGGACTAAAGATGCTAGGCTGCTCCCTTTGAAGACTGAGGAAGAAGCTTCAGGCTAAGAAGTACAGGTAGTTCTAGAAGGGGAAGAGAACATTTTCTCCCCTGGAGCCCTCTGAAGGAACGAAGTCCTGCTGACACTTTGTGACCTCCAGGACTGTAAGATAATGAAGGGAGTTGCTTTAAGTCACTAGGTTTGTGGCAATTTGTTAGTGTGGTAATAGGACACTGACACGGGGTGAAACTCAATGAGGCAGATGGTGCTAGCAATGAGGTGCCTTTGCCCCAAGGACTCACCCAACCTGAGAATTTAAAAAAAAAATTATTTTAATGAAAGTTTACAGAAACTTTGGATTTCCATTCATTCATAGTTACATAATTTCCACTCTGCCCACCCCTCGCCCAGGTCACCTTTTTCTTTGAAAAGTAAAAAAAAAACCAAAAAAACAAAAAACAAAAAAACTTTCATTGTTATGCAATCCCCCCCCCCCTCCGGCAGTTCACCCCACTATGCAGGTTTCAGTCTGTACTCTTGTCATGACAATAATACTTAATCATATATTCCTCCTAAACAGTTCTCTCCCTCATCTGTTTCAACGCAGTATACATTATTTATCCTCTCTTAGTTTCCCCTCAACCTCAATGTCAGTGCCGTTTTACAACAGTAGCACTATGCACTATTTGTCCTTTTGTGACTGAGGTATTTCTCTCAGCATAATGTCCTCCAGGGACACTCATTTTGTATAATATTTCATGAGTTCTTTGTTTTTCAATGCATCATAGTATTCCATTGTGTGAATATACCACAGCTTCTCCATCCATTCGTTTGTTGATGGGCACTTGGCTTGTTTCCAGCTCTTTGCTATTGTGAACAAAGCCTCAATAAACATGGGTGTGCATATATCTGCTTGTGTGGCAGTTCTAGTTTCTTTAGGGTATATTCCCAGTAGTAGAATTGCTGGGTCAAATGGTATCTCTATTTCCAACTTTTTGAGAAAGCACCAGACTACCTTCCACAATGGTTGTACTATCCAAACTGAGGTTTTTATGTTGGCATTTTGGGGGTGCGCAAAGGGTAGAGATCAAAGCCTTGGCTTGCTTGGGAGTGGTGGTGGTGGTCTCTGAAAAGAAATTCAAAAGGCTGTGATCCCCAGTGAGGTGGGCCCAGAGACAGCCTGAGACCTTCCTTGGATGATAAAGAAATTTAGACGGGGGTTGAGGACATTTCCCTCAGAAATTCACTGGGCTACATAGACTATGATCTTGTGCAGTGAACTTAAGTTAAAATGGCTCAAGCCCTCTAGAAGCTTGAGCCATCACTGTCCGCAGGGCAAATCCGTGACGTGCTCCAGAAAATGGGCCACCTATAACCCAATAAAGAAATCAAACATTCAAAAAGGTGCAGTACAATTAAAATATAAGTAAATAATAACTTCGCTATTCATAATGTCTTAACAGAGAACTGCCAGATGTACAGGCTGGATTTAAGAGGTCGTGGTCCTAGGGATATTATAGCTAATGTTAGACGGATCTTGGCAGAAAACAGAGAATACCAGAGGAATGTCTATCTGTGCTTTACTGACTATGCAAAGGCTTTTGACTGTGTGGGTCACAACAAGCTATAGCTGACTGAGAATGGGAATCCCAGAACATTTGATTGTGCTAATGTGAAACCTATACTTGGACCAAGAGGCAGTTGTCAGAACAGAGCAGGGAGACACTGGATGGTTCAAAATCAAGAAAGGGGTCCATCAGGGATGTATTTTGTCTCCACACCTTTTCAATCTGTATGCAGAACAGATCATCTGAGATGCCGGGCTGTACGAGGAGGAATGTGGCATCAGGATTGGTGGAAGAGTCATCAACTACCTGCGTTATGCAGATGACACAACCCTGCTTGCTGAAACTGAGGAGGACCTGAAGCACTTGCTGCAGAAAGTCAAGGACTGCAGTCTTCAATATGGGTTAAAGCTCAACATCAAGAAAACAAAGATTCTAACCACTGGGCCAATTGGCAGCATCAGTATGGATGGTAAAGAGATTGAGATAGT